>NC_141765.1:88285888-88458388 GCF_982258835.1 Parasteatoda tepidariorum
AGGGGGTAATGAAAGCACCATACTTTTGACAAGGATACAGAACTTTGAGGGAGCAATTTTTATTCCCTTTTAGTAAATTTTATCTGAAGGAGACAGATGCTCCTCTTAAAACTTAATCTATGATTGCTTTTTCAATCAGTATTTTTTTTCAATTATTCCCTCTACCTAATGACAAGAACATATCTTTAAAAGAAATATTTTTAAAAGAACTCATTCGTTATTAAGTACGAGGAGGTAATCGAAACATCATACTTTTGACAAATAAGCGAAATTTTATTCATTTTAAGTTATCTGAGACATTTTTTAAAATTTAATTTATTTTTCAATGAGCGAATTTATCCGAGATATTTAAGAAAGCGGATATAAAAAGGGTCATTTGTTGAGCTTTTAAAGCAGAGTCACGTTAACACGTTTTTCATTAGTTGATATCTTGTTCAAAATCATGACTTTAGTTGATCGAATTTTTATTACTTTAAGAAAGGCATCACGAAAGAATCCATTGAGTTTCCATCATTTCTCGTTATTTTCTGTAATGTTTTTAAAATGAAAGGTTGGAGAGCAATTTAATAGGCTAGGCGTCTCTCTTATCTTAACTTACGAACAATGACACAATTTACTTACTCACGCTTTTACTTTTTGTCACTATTTTAATAATCGTTAATTAAAGAAAGCGTTTCAAGGTTACCTTCTGTATAAAAGTAATTATAAAAAAAAATTTTTTTATAATTTCGATAAATTAAAAGACTACATATTTATTTTAAGTCCTTGAATAGTTATGAGTAAGACATGATGAGTCTGTTGCGAGAAAAAAAAGAACCTAAATTTAATGTTTACGTGTAAACATTTCGACAAATAAAAAAATATGAATATATTAAAGAGCTGAAAAATAATTTCCGTTAATTTTATAAGATATTTTTACTGTAACAGGCACAAATTTGGTGCAAAATATTGCACAGTTAGGAAAAAGATCACTGTAATTATTTTTGAACGGATTTTCATTTTTTAAAGTGTTTTGGTAATATCTCATATATGTATAACAGTTAATTGTAATCGTGCTGAAATATGCTTATTTTGACCAAAAAACGAACTTTTCTGAAGAAACATACTTTTTTTTCCATCAAATTCGGATTTATCATGCCATGTAGGGAAGGGGGTGGGCAAAGTTTTGAAAAGTTGACCTTATTAGTTTAACCGCTATGATAGTTCAAAAACTTGTTACGTTAATGTGTCATATTTCTCTTCATAACTTCTGAATTATTGGTAAAGCTTCAAGAATTCTTCTACTAAAAGTTATATGCCTTCGTTTCGAAAAAAATATGTAAGATAATGGGAAAAAAGTAAACATATTAAATAATTTTTATTAATCAGTTTGTTAATGATGAAAACATTTTGAATTGTAAGGTATAAAAAATTTTATACAATCAGAATTTTCAAATTTTTTTTAAACCTAAATCTAGACACCATTTGCGCAATAAAAAAGTGCTTAAGAATTAATTTAAAAACTTAATTATGAATGATATTGAAATGACGTCCTATTTCTCATTTTCATTTCCTCATTAAAGTCATTCATTAAAACTTTATTTTCCCACTTTGGTGCTTTTAAATTTTAGAGGAATTGGTAAAACTAGGTATTTTTTTACTGAAACACTCTTCTTAATTCGTAATTTTCATTAAAGGTTAAGAAATGTTAGTTTCTGCCCACTTTTGTTATAAAATGTGATAAAGAATCAAAAATAAATTGCCGTGAGAGTGCGGAAACTTCATGTGTTTGTGTAAACGATATATAATACAATATATATTTGTAAACATATAATATAATGACAGATAATATAATATATATTATCTATACATATTTCTTATAACGATACATAATATATTTTTATAAATATAATTTCAAAGCTTGCTTGAAAAATCTTTCACTCAGTGCACTAGTAAAATGTTTTAGATATGTTAGGAATTTATCATAATATAATTCTACCACTTTTGTAAGAAAGTAAATATTCATTTAAATAAGCGTATTTCATATCATCGATTGTATTATTAATGTTTTAAATTGGCACATTTCAAGAGGATTAAGAGAAACTTCCGTAGGTAATAAATAGAGGAAAGTTACCCAAAAAGACACATTAATAAACTCTTTGAAGAAAATCTTTTTTATTCAAATTATGAATTTTTTATTTAAAGTATGGTCCTTTCTAAGAATGTAGTAAGTATTCTTACCAGCAACTTTAAGAGTCAACTATTTTACCACTTTCAATTACTTTGTTAGCAACGATGATAAAGTAAGTTCGAATGGAGCCTATTTAAGAAAACCTAGAAAAAGTTATGTTTTTGCGGTTTGTAGTATTAATAAAATTTATAGTCAGTAAGTTCATTATCTTTTTATAACTTGTAAATATAATTATCATTAAACAAAATGGCGCTGTAATTTAAATTAATTTTATCTAAGAAACTAAATTAGTTTCATTTCTTTCATCAATCTCAAACGCAATCTAATCCACCTTTACAAGAAATAAATGACCCATTGAAAGATAAAAATTATAATAAAATAAATTACGAATGAGCACATTAGCGTACGAATTTCAATACTGAAGATTACAAAGGTGTTTTATAATACTGTAGAAAACGCTCACATCATAAAAGTGGTTAAACTAAATGAGCTTCTATTTTAAATTAACAAAAAAGAATGAGATATCTTTTTATTATTCATATTTTATGGTAAATACAAATGATTTGCTTAAATGTGAACAACGCTACCTTTTTTATAAAAATATTGGTTGTGAATAATGGATGGTTACGTCAAAATATTTTTTTGTTATTAAGTGATCAATGAAAAAAATGCATATTAAGCAATTATTTAAGCTACCACTTAAACTTAATAACGACATTACTATAGATGCTGAACTCCTGCCAACTGAAACCAGTAATGAATTTTTAAAGTTTAGGCAATATTTGGTATCATTTTAAAGGAAATTTGTCGTGATTTATGAATTCAAAAATTATTTTTTGGAGTTATGCATGATTAAAGTAAAATTTATCATAAATGGAAAGTATTCATGATTTTAACTTTTAACAATAAAACAGTCTATTTTAAAGTTGTTAAAAATATTACGATTTTACATATAGTTTGATTTATATTGTAAAATAAACTGTTCCTGAGTCTTATTATGCTGTGATTACCGTCCGAAAAATTTTTTTCTTAGTTTTTAAGTAAAAAATTAGCTCAAATATATACTGTCCCCTCTGTTACAATTATTCTTTTAAGTTTATTTTATGCATTATGCAAAAAAAAATTTTACTTAATATTTGGTTTTTACAATAAAGTCTATTAGTAAAATCATGTTATGTTATATTTTTGAAGAAAAAAAAATTAAAAGTCATATGACAGAGGGGATCTAACAGAGGGGACAAAACTAAATGTCCCCTCAGTTACACGAAATTGATAGGCTGACCATTAAAAAGGAACTCTAGGAATGTAAAAAAGTGTTAATGCATCTTGACTCAACTAGTTTAAACCAGTTCCTCCACTAATAGAGCACACTTTTTATACGAAACTCTGCCATTCTTATTTAATAGTGCGTTTAGTTTATAGTTAAAAGTTTCCTAAGTGAGTAATCAATATGGGCAAAACAGCAACAGAAAGAATGAGAGAATATAGAATTGGAATTTTCCAAAAAAATGGAAGATATTTGTAAGAAGAAAGATAAGGAATATAAAACTAAAATTTGTGATAACAAAAGTATTTTGAAAAAAATCCTTAACAGAGAAATAGATAAATTGAAAAAAAAGAAGACAAAGAAATAATAAAAAGGCTCTGATACAAGCAGTAGAAATTTAGTAAGGATATTCTCTTTATAATATTCCTTAGGCATTGGGGAAGCATACTAAAAAAGCAAACCGTGCATTACCATTATCTCCAAGAAAACGTTATACTGTTCCATGCAAACTCTGTAACCTTATTACCAAAACAAAAGAAACAGCATATTAACAAAGTTTCTGATGAAACAAAAAAAAACTTGTAATAAATTTCTACTCATCTGATAAACTTTCTTACCAGACTTCTGGTAGAGCTGAGTGCATGATTGTCAAAGAAAATGGACAGAAAGTTCACAAAGTCAAATGCGCACCATGATTGAAACATATCAAGTATCAAAGCAGATGCATCCAAACATAAAAATTGGCAAATCTTGGCTGTACTAGGCAAAAATTGGCAAGTTTTGCTGTACTAGGACCTATCCATATTTTATATGGATAGGTCCTAGTACAGTTTATATGGTAAAACACCATATAAAATGTGTATGTGTTACTCACGAAAATGTGAATTTTCTATTAAAATCACAGTTTTTTTACCTAATAATTACGTAGACTTCTTAAATATAGCGACTTGCGACAATCGCTCAGTTGCCTTTTTATTTCATAACCATCGTTGAAAACCCGACCCAAATTTGAGTTCACGGCTACCTATATTTAACTTCGCAGCTTTGTAATTTTGAACTCAATCCAAAAGACAAGGGAACTCCTCTATCAGTACCCCCAGGGGTTTTGATTTGTTTTAGGAACTTGGAGGACTTTGGGACTCGACATATTTAATGCACACCAGTCACCATTTAAAACACTGTGATTCTTTTGATGTTGCTATGGATAATTCTGCAAGACTAAAAAGTTCTAGGAAAAAATGGGGTAGTTAATTTTGTTACCCAAATAACTGAAATTGAGAAAAAAACAAACAATGCACTTGTTTTTTTTAAACAGGGTCTGCTAAAATATAAACTTTCAAATCTAACTACAAAGATGTAGCACGGGTTTCAATTATAACAGTGCTGCCAACACCAATTTTAAATACCCGAAGAGTCACTTTTAGCAGTGATATTTCCCTTTAAGTTTTTGCCAAATTTGAAAGACGTCCCCTCTGTTACATTCCATGTCCTCTCTGTTACGATGCATCAATTCATTATTTGGACTTAAAAAAAGGGGGATTGGAATTTTAAAAGTCTTATAATAATTTATTTTATCTTGAAATGTGATAATTAAAAAAAAAAAAAAGCTTTAGGATTTTCCAAATCATAGAATTGAGCATAAAAAACAGTGCATGTCAAAAATGTGGGATTTTATTTGTCCCCTCTGTTACAACTACATTTAATTAACGTGCAATATAATTATGAGGATCTCTTATTATTTTATGCCAATTAATTAAACATTGCTCTCTAAAGTAGCATATTCTAGTAGAATTTTTGTCTTCAAGAATATTTCATATAATTTTTAGAATAAAATACATGTGTGATTTCCCCTCTGTTACGCTTGGAATTCAATATATCTTATACAAAGCTTAATATTAATTATTACCACACAGTATATAATTCTACGCTCTTCCTTTTATGTGATAAAAGCTATGAGAATACTTTTTAATTTTTAATTATTCAATGGATGCGATGTCCTTAAAAGTATATTAATTTCAGGGAAACAAATTGCCAACATATATTTTTTTAAAATTCGTACTATTCAAATGAATAATAATAATTAAAAAAATTATCTCGACAATAGAATGTTACGCTAATTGCAAAATCTTTATACTCATTTAATACTAACAGCCAGAAAAGAAAACAGTAAAATAGTTTTTCGAGGAAAGAAATTTTACGACCACTTCTATATTTATTTAATAAATCTGGATTTACTTATCCGCCTGCGTAGATGGTATGAATGACTTAAAAGCAGCTCCCTGTGATGTCGACGTAAATCTGTTTCTACCGTTGCCAAAGTTTGCCGACATTCCATTTTTTATGCCATATGTTTATTTGTTTTGTTATCTCCCTAATTGTCAGAATTTTATGAAATTTGGTTTCAGAAGTTATTTAATCGCGCTAAATCAAATCCAATAAAAAAATTCATATTTTTTTTCTTTAGAAAAAGTGGTTTTTGCGTCAAAATAAGCATATTCGAGCACGTTTTCAGTTAACTGTTGTATAGAATTTAAAAGATTTTCCAGAGATATTTCTGAGAATGAAGATCCGTCCAACCATTAAAAAGTCATAAGGGTAATATCCTTATATTTTTGCTGACTGTGTCTACATAGTTAAATTATTCATCAAACATTGTTTTTTTTCCCAACACACTAAGGTATCTGTGTTACCTCTCAGTTAAGTAAATATTCTGGTTACGTTTACGGACTAACTAAATCTGTCGTATGTAATTTTATCATACCTTAGGGAAGCTTTATTATTTTAAAGATTTCCTTACTTTAGAGGATCCCTTTAGAGCTATTTTCATATCATTGATCCTTAATGATTCATATCGTCAATTTTAAGTTTTAGAAAAATACCAATTGCTGTTAAAATATAAGTGAAAAATTATGAAAAAATCTCCCATTTTTAACAATTTTCACACAAATCTGAAATAAGTCGCATAAAATTTCGTCATGACAAACTTTGCCACCCTTGTAATGTATAAATTCTTGAAATTATTTTCAGTGAAGAAGTTCCATTCCAATATTTAGATACATTTTCAGTGCATCTTATTCCTATACTAAAAAATATGCAAAAGATTTATAAAATTGAGCTTGCAATTAACATGATTTTTATTTAAATGCGTTCTTGTAATTGTTAAGAAAAGATTGTGAAAGAATTGTTAAGAAAGAATCAATTATAGAGTGTGTATGCATGCATAAAACTGCCCATGAAAAATTCATAATTAATAACCAGTTTAACCTCCTAAGCTTTAAATTACGGTTTAGATGATAACTTAGAAATATGTAGAAGAACTCATGAATACGTTAAAATATATTTTTTTACAAAATTTCAATTGATTAAATTTAATAGGCTTGTTTTCTTACTTTTAATGTTGCATTAAATAGTGATAGATATTAATTTTTCATATTTTTTTCAGATTGTTAGATATTTTATAGTGTATTTCTTCACATTCAGATCACAAACAAAATCTACTAGACTCTACTAAGATATGCCATCAAATTGTCTAGAAGGAAATCTTATAATATTTTATTGTAATTACAACTTACAATTCTATTTTAACATGACAACATACGAACAGTTTTTTAAGTGTTGTATCTCAGAAGGTAAGATATTGACGTTTTGCTACTTAAAAATTTAGTTATACTTAGCTTTCTTCTTCAATAAATATTAGATTGAAATTTCATAATCATAGATCTTATCATCATATATTTAGTAAAAAATACAAAACTGAAAAGTAAATTTTAAAAGAATAGATGGTTTTTATGCCATGCTCTAAGGTATCGTAATAAAAGTACGAAATGGTACCTCATTTACAAAATTGTATCACATTCTTTTAAACCAAAGTTTATTTATTTATTATACCTAAATCATTGCCAAAGCTCTTCGGTAACCATTACATAGCTCTTCGGTGTTGATATAAAATCAGAAACACAGTAAATGTTACCATAATCTGGTAGTTTTGAGTAGTATGTTCTGGTTAAATAAGGTCTGTTAATTTAATAATTTTAACTACCAAATAATGATTTTTGCAACATATCATTTGACAGCAGAATAGTTAAAATTTTTCATACGTAAATTTTAAATAAAACATCTGTTAAGTGACCATGCCCCAATTAAAATAATATATTTTCGTTAAACATTTCTCCCTCAAATATATATCTTTTGTATATTTATAGTAAAACAACTAAGAAAATACTCAAAATGTCAAAGTCGAAAAAGGTATTTAAAATATGAAAAGTTATTTTAAGTTACATTTTAATTTTAGAAGTCTATTATCAGATTTAGATTATCCTAATTTAATCTTAGATTTGGATATTGTTGAAAACACAATTATAAGTATTACGCTTCCAAGAAACTGGTTAAAATTTCAGAAATTCTGCCAAGTTTTTGTTCATTCCCTTTTCCGTTATTTCTTATAATTTGCTGTATTCTTTTATTTGTTATTATCTTTTATTTATTATTTTTTGTTATTTCTTATAATTTGCGTTATTTTTAATAATTTGCTGTATTTGAAAGTATTTCTTATAATTTGCTCTCAGAGCATCTGACTGATAGGTACCAGCATGGTTTTGAAGTTAATGCGGCTGGCGCGTAATGCTAACTACATTGCTGCAACAGTGCAGTTGTTTTTGTAACTTTAGAGCCCCTTCGCTCTTACATGTAACTTTTTGTAACTTTAGAATCCCCTCTCCCAACACTTTTCTAACCGGAGAACATTTACATTTAGGTAGCAATGCTGACCGCATTGCTACCATAATGCAGTTGTTTTTGTAATTCTGAAGCCATAAATTCCTACGCCTCTGACGATCAGCAAACTGGATATTGAGGGAGACGTTTATTTATTTACAATAAACCCTTTAAGAAGTATAAATTAATTAGTAAATGAAATATATAATAAATGTTTTATAAAATCTGTTGTTCTAACATTTTATTGTTGTTTTATAACTAGATGTGATTTGATCTAGGTCGTGAATTTGATTTTTACAATATTATGTAAAATATTGCCTTTTAAGTTATGCGCAATATACCGTATAATAAAAATGGAGTAGAAATGTATGTTTAATTTCAATGTTTGCGTGTATTATTAAACCCTTAGAGCTAGAAGCTATTCAGTAATTAATAATATATTCTATTTAATTTAAAAGTTGCTAAGAACTAAACACATAATATTTAGTTATATTGCATTATATTTAGCCAATAATCGTTTGAGTAACTCTGTATGAGCAAATTATAATTTTTTTTTACTTCTAATAATAATTAATGTCATTATTTTTACTATCTACTGTTGGAGATATGCCTTTAATGGGCATCCTAAAGGAATTTCTTTTAAAATTATATTTTATTTAATAGTTATGGATTTAATATTTTGGTTTTTCTTTAAATATTTTAATATACTGTCAACAAAATTTAACCAATTTCACAGTTATTGATAAGATTATCAACAATAACCCAAGATTATGAAATATGTAGACTTATCAAAAAATCTGAATTTCTATTATTTATTGATTATTTTTTATTTGGTTAAATTTTATTGTTTCATATTATTAAATATATGCCATTCTGTGCACAGCAAAAATTAAAACCTTAATTGGAGATATTAATAAAAAAAAATACTCAGTAAGTCAAAAAAATTTTGGATGTTTACATTTTTTGGGTGTTGAATGATCAATGACCGATCAATGAAAATCAATTTTTTTTACTGTGGCATTTTTCTGAAAAAGGTTGTTTATACTGTTTTTAAAAAATATTTTACTATACTTTACTTTCTTCCTAGAATATTTATTGTAAAAAGAATGCGAATATATGCACATCAAAAAAATGCACAGAATGCAGATTGTACATTTTTTAAAAACAAATAGATTTCTCTATGATAAAAAGGTTTAAACACTTTTATAGACTCTTTGGTAACACTTTTTTAAAGACTTAAACTATACATTTTCTTTTTGAAAAAATTATGATTGAAAAGAGATTATTTAAATGTTTCAAATGAGTGAATAAATTTAAGACTTGTTTTGCTAAATTATATGTAAAATTAAAAAAAATATTATTTCTTAAGCAATTTTCAAATTATTTTTGAACTATGAGGTGGCGTATAAAACAATGAAGGGCTTTATTTAGTCCCTATGCTGCAGGTTGGGTATCCATGCTATGCAGTGTTAAAAAGGTTTCTTAACTTGTCACTATACATTTTAATTTCCGTTTGATCTTCAATCCAGCGAAAAATTTTGGTGCGCAGTTACCATCATTTTTGATGCTGATGGAAATTAAATTCATATTTTAGTACAGAACTGTAGTTATCGTGCAAAAAATCATATAAAATTGACAAAATAACAATTGTTGAATAGAATTAATGTAAATATTTTTTTCTAAAAATGTGCTTGTTTCCTAAGCAAAATGTTTTTGCAAAGAAGTCATTAAATTGATTCTAATGTTCATGTGCGGACTGCAAACAAACAAAGAAATAAAAAATGAAAAAATGGAAAAGTAAATAAGAAGAGTAAAAAATAATAGTTCACTTCAAGACCAAAAGTAGCCATACACCTAACTTTTTTACAGTTCTTATTTTGTATGCTTTTGTTTTGTATTAAATTTTTAGTATGCACCTTATTAAGTTCTGGAGTTGTATATTAACACTGTTGTTGTTTATCATTAATATTTTGGTCTCAGCAAGCTTAGTTCAGATAATATGGACCACTGAAAGATTAAAGTTGTACAGATTTAGCATAGTATCTAAATCGTTGAAAGTATTCATACTTAACAGTATTTGATTGTAATAGTTATTATGGTATTATTAACTGTGAATACTGAATGTGATCTGTTATTGTAATTATGATTATTTTTTTGATTTCTTAATTTAATTATTTTGAAAAAATATTATTTTAACTGCTTCATAAAATTGAGCTTTTTTACACTTCTTTATGTAAAATTTTGAAAGAAATAGCAATTGTTTTGATTTCTCGAGATAGTCATTAATTTAGATTGGTTTCTGAATTGGGTTTCAATAATTTATCTTAGCACTTAATATATACCTATTTCTACTATAGCCGGTCAAATGGCCAGTCATATTTATGTTTCTTGATTGAATGTATGAAATATGGATGTTATTAAGGAAATAAACTTTATTATAATTAAGAGAAATTGTATATTGCCAATTTTTATGTATTACAAATACAAAGAATAAGAATTTTTAATTCATTGCTCTATGCAATTTCTACATATACAGGGGTTTCCATTGTGCATTTTCCGCTTCTAATTGTTATTATTTCTATAGTTCTTATAATTATTCTTATAATTATAAGAATGTATAAGAGCTATAAGAATTATAACTCTTATAATTATTCTTAAAATTAATATTATTTATTCTATGAACGTGTGTGGTCTTGATTGTTATGACTGTTAACAGTAGATTGTTAACAGTTAGTTAGAAATGAAGTAAAGCTATCAAAATAAAATATAAGCTACTTACCAAAACATTTAGTTTGTGTCACTTCTTCTTACGCAAAAATACCATTCGAAAATTTTAGATACTTTTTTAAAATTTGAATTCATAGTTATTCTGATTGAACTAACTACGCAACAGTCTTCGCAGAAATGTGCAGCTAATCGAATGCAATACGTTGGACACGCATTACATCGTAGTTTCTGATCTAATGACCTTATGTAGCAATAAATTGTTCTCTCTGTCAAATGACCGGTTGTGGTAGGAATAGGTATATTACAAATATTATTTGAAACAAACAAAATATATTTAATAAAATAATAGAATATTAACTGTATATAATTGTTAGAAAAAGTCATGGAGTCAAATGTGCAAAAAGGATAAGATGATAAACGCATTTTCGATGCAAAGTTCTGGTACGGTTATGGTATGTTGAGTGATAACATTATGCATAGAATAGGTTGGAAGTTAAAGCAGTTATTCAAACTAAGAGGCGATAATAAACTGCTTTATTATCTTTCGTTTTTATAAAGAATTTCTTCTACTCTGCCTGAAAGAAACAAATTTCTTCCCCTGCAATTTATTCCATATTGGTTTCCCCGGTAAAGATCTATTTTTAATAAAGAGTAACTACCTTGAATTTTTTAAATACCTTTGTTTTCATGAAATTAATTTAAAATTTTAAGGCTATGTGACAAAATTATATGCTTGTTTAAGATAAAGATAAAAAATAAGTTTAGCATTAACTTTTTTTAATATCATCTTGCAAAATTATTGCCATGTCATTATGGAAATTCTCCTGATATCGTTCTTTATCAGTAACATATACATCTATATACACTAAATAATATTGAAGTCTGAGAAAATTCCTATGCGGGTTTAAATGACAAAGTCTTGAAAACTTTCTCTTAATCGGACTCGTTTGAGGTGTTGCTGACTATGTGAGCTACATTAGGTATCTGAGTTGTATAATCTAAGAACTGGTTTCCCTTGTTATGTTACATTTCTGGAATCTGGTCATAATAATCTTTTACAAAAATAAAATAAAATAAACAGTAAGTTATGACTGATTAGGCTAATCACACGCATCTTTTAGTTATCTTATGAATATGTAAGTTTTTTACTTTCAAAATCTTGGATATACTGTTGCAACAGAGCTTAATATGAACATTTGAAATACTATTTAAAAATAGATTCCCCAATGAATACATGAAAAAAAACTGCATGAAAAAGCATCTCACATAATTGAATTTAATTGTTAAATAAATAATATCAATATTGTGTGTTGATTTATTTGAGTTTAATAAAATATGTAATAGAGACTAATTTTTGGCATTTTAAGTATTTCATTGCAGTTGTATTGCTTCGGGAACTCCAAACAGTATAATATATGAGAAGCAGTATAGTAAATCGTATTAGTTTATTATTTTGATTCATTAAAGCAAACTGAGATTTATATTTTAAAATTTTGATATTTTTTTATTTTTTATATGTCAAACAAATTTTTTATAATTTTTTGTTGATAAAAAGTGAATTTCATGACTTGTAGGATTTAAAAAATTTGATTTTCTACGATAATTTATCTATTACAAGTCAAAAAAATGTTTGTTTTAGCAAATTCTATGCTCTAGATAATGAGATTTTATATATTTCAACATTATGAATAATTTGTAGATGTAACTCATGTACATCATTACAAGAGTTGAATCCTGATGTTATTAGTATGGATATTATAATGAAGTACATTGTACAGAGATTTGATATAAGGACATAAATACTTGTGTGGATATCATTATACGGTTATCAACAGTCCGGATGTCATGAGAATATACGTATACTGATGTACGCGTTTCAAATCTCCGTACTGTTGACATCATGTTGACTATTCTTAGCTGGGTATTCATACTTACCATAAAAATCATGCAAAACGAGGCCATTTTGTCCCCCCACCAAAAGCATAGTTAACATTTGAAAAAAAACATTCAGTTAACTTCTTACTGAACTGAATTAACATTTTGTAGTGACATCAAAACAGCATTTATGGAAACCTACCTGTGAATAGCTTCAACTAGTCATGAATTGGGCAATGACGTATAAGATTTTATCTAATAGTATTTTAGCATAATTCAGGAAGTGTTTAACTCACTAAATGTATAATTAATATTATTTTAAATTAACTTCAATTTTTATAAAAATTTGAAACATTTTACTTAATTTAAATTTCAAAAGTAATTACACAGTGTTGTAGGTAACATTTTTTTAGAAGTGTATTGGGTTGACAAATAAATTTCCCCGTATTTTCAAATTTTCTCATGTATATGTGTGGAAGTATTACGTTTTCTTTCCCGGTTCCTTTGCAAATTTTCGTACGAAAGTTGGTTTCATCATTCTTCATCGAACTCAATTTGACGGGCAGGACGAGGTGCATTTTTGAGGTCCATTTTTTAAACTTCGCATACCAATCACGAGCTCTTCTATGGCATTCTCTATATACCTAGCACAAATGTCACGATCAGCTTTTTCGGCCTTAGAACTTTGACTATAGGTTTCATAAATGCGCATTTTCTCATCGTGACACTCCATTTTAATGATATAAAAATTAATAAAAATTAATATAATTAATTACATTATTATAAATTCCAGACAAATAAAAAAATTCTCTTCTAAAAGATTTAAAAAAATCACTGATTACAAGTTATACAAGTTAAATGTTAAATTAGATGTCTAATCCAATAGTATTCAACCCACTAGAAAAGTTTTTTACTAATAAAAAATCTATGCTATAAAGAGAATCGTTAATGAAAGCGAAATAAATAAAACTATTTATGACACACTAATCAAAACAGCTCGTACAACAAAAAGAACTTACCTCAATTTTTTGTAAGAAAAGGTGAATAAGAGATGCAATCATTGAAAAGTGCTTTATTCAGTGCTACATTACAAAATGGAACTCACCTTGTAAGTCAGCTTATATGAGGCTGGCTACTATAAACTAAATATTTGAGTCAGCGTATATGAGGCTGACTAATACAAACCAAATATTTGCTCACATATAATCAGTCTTAAGAGTACTTTTGAATGATGTTGTTGATAATTTATATTTTATTTTTTAGTACAGCAATAAAAATTTCAGTATTGACTACAAAAAGAACTCAGTTGAAAAATATTGAAAGACTTCAGGTGATATGCAAAGCACGATTATTTGACGTCATCTAGGACAAATTGTCAATCCAGTCATTGAAGGAATGCAATACGGTAGATTCGGTAAAGACACAATGGGGGAAAAAAAGGTAGAAGGTAAACCAGCAATGTGACTTGGATGTGGAGGATAAGGTCTAGATGCCATGCGTAATTTTTCTATTTCAGCTTCTTTAAGTCGTTTTTCTTTTGCTCTTCGATTTTGAAACCAAATTTTTACTTGAGTTTCCGTAAGACTTAAAGAAGATGAAAACTCAGCTCTTTCTGCTATTGATAAATATTGCTTGGAACGAAATTTTCGTTCTAAGGCTAATAATTGTTGTGTTGTAAAAGGAGTCCTGGGTTTCCTATTACTTTTGTGTCTTCTTAAGTGACAAGTAAGAGGCTTTGATGAAGATCCATCCGCTCCTGTAAGAAAACGATTCTTATTAATTTTTCTTTGTGGGAATATATCATACTTCAAATCTAAAATAGTTTTAATGATTTTCTATAATTTCATTTCTATTTATGACTATGGTTACGGCACAAAAAAAAAAGATAGAAAATTTAAAACTGGATTAATTACTTGCATGACACATTAGAAAAACAGTGGGAATTTATAATTGCAATTAGAATTAATGATGTTGTTGAAATTATAAATCAGTTTTATAACTTTTTATCTTCCTAGCTATAGGACAAAAATAAAATAAAATCGAAAATAAATGTGATAATTCAAAAATAAATGTGAATACAAAAATTTGCTCGATAATTTCAAATAACACTGATTTCGAAAAGCAATTGGAGCTTTTATGTTATACCTAAAATATTAGATGCAATACCAGTAAATTATATTCAAGTGTCTTTTGCGTACTTTCCTCAAATTATAAAACTTGCTGATCCCTATTTTTAGGAGCCTGGGAGAGGCGATAACTTATTAGGGCCGGAATATTTTACCATCTCTTAAAATTTGGTCAGGTTGAAGTACCTAAGTCAGAATTAAAATTCCAAAACCCTGTTTTTGGATTTATAGTCACTGGAAGTATCTCAAGTTCAATTGACCAATCACAGCAGAACGCTAATTGTGGATTAGTTTATGTCTGCTGTGAAATAGAAAAAAATATTAAAGAGTTTCAGCAACTGGAATCCATCGGAATTAAAGATGTTGCAATGATTGTTTACAATGAGACAGATCAATCATTAGCACAGCGCGAAAAAACTGTACGTTACAAAGATAACCACTATGAAGCTAAACTACCTTGGAAACGAGGTTGGAGGAAACTTAGCGATAATTCTGCAGTAGCCAAAAAGAGATTTGATACGTTAGTGCGCAGATTCAAAAGGGTTCCAAATTTATTTTTACAATATCGTGAAACATTAAATGATTATGTGAATAAGAACATGATGGAAAAAGTATCTAATTCTAGGAAACTCAAAGATAAACCCTTATTTTACCTACCACATCAACATGTTTTATATATATATCGAGCAAACATTATTGTTTTTAATTTTAAGTTTTTAATTTTCAAGGCTGGGATTATGTTTAAGAGCAAGCAATGCGTCGTCATTGCATGCGTTGCTAAGGTGACTGTTTAATAATTCCTTTTAATTAAGATTATTATGCATTGATACTTTGGTTAGTTGAATTGTGGAATATGAAGCCCTGTAAAATTCTCCTAAAGTTGCTGACATTAAAGAGAATTTCATCTCTTGAATGATCAGAAATTCTAGTCTACAGTTTAATTCTTAAACTATCTTCGGTGCAAATTAATTAGGTCATGAAACTAACAGCATGACTAAAAGTCTTTTTAATATAGCTATTAAAATCATTTATCTAAAGACAAAAAATATTTAATAATTATTATTTTTATTATTTAATTTAGCAACGGTAGAAACTTGTTTAATTGATATCATAATTTTTACTTCAAGTCATGTCACTTATGCAAATAAAATGCTTTTTTTCACTTAAAACTATACTTATTTATGAAAAAAATTGAGTAATGACAGACAAGATTCTTTAGTAGAAATTTTAATAAAAGTAAGCAACACCTTCAGGCCTAAAAATGCGTTTTATAAATTTAAGGCTTTTTTTTTAATGAAAAAGAGTTACAACTGCGGACAAATTATATAAGTTTATACAGGGACCATATAATCAAAAAAACAATTTCCCAATATCAGTCTTCGAAAGTTTTAAATAAATAAATGCATTTTAAAAACTTACTTAGTTATTAAATTCAAAATCTAATTAAAGAAGTGATGCATTCTTTTAATTAGCACGATTATACACGTTTTTGTTTCGCCTCGTACTATAGAGTAAAAATTACTTTTTGTTCCAACTAAGTCTTTACTTCATTTCGCATGAAAGTAGAGCAAAACTTTGAATACGAGTTTTTGTTAAATTATTTCAAATGCATAGGATAATTGAGCAGTGGGATACATTTAAAACAGCGAAATATAGCTTATATTACTCTATACTGTATATAAATAACCGCATGAATAATACGAGTAGCTATTACCAGTGCGTACTTACCTTTCAATTATGGGTAAAAGTTACTATCATATACAAAACTTTGAGGGAAAAAAAAGACAGTACATTTATAAGAAATGAGCAAAGAGGACAAAACTAATTCAACTGAGTGTACATCGCAATAAGGAATGTCGCTTAGGAGAAAAAAAACAAAGGGAAAATTTTTTTCTAGGAAAAAAAAGGAGTGCTTAACTTCCTACACTAAGACAAGAAAGTGAGTAATAAAAACTTCGATGAATAGGCACGTCTTTAAAGTTGAAGAGGAGTGGGACGATACTCAAAACTAATTCTTTGGCTGCCTAAGGAAATTAACTGCCGCAACAGAAGGTATTTCTCGATAAATGAGGGTAATTAATGGAAAGAAAAGTAAACAATATTTTTGGATGGAAAATACTGAAAATTGATAGTTTCGCAAGTTTGAAATAGCTCAAGTAATACTTGTGCCCCGATTCGACCTGCCACCCTTAGTGAGGGCCAGCTCGGCCACTCTCAACTGGTTGCCTTTTTAAGTTCCTGTAACCATTTCTTGAATACATGTTTCATCATGCATAAACATCAACAGTGTGTAACAAATTCCTCCTTATGAGAGGTTTCCTACCTTTATTATAACAATAGTAATGATTAACTACTGTAATAGTTTAACATACTTATTCAGAATTGTCCAACAATTATAATTTAAAGCAATTTTATAAATCTAAATTGTAGAGTATTTTATTTGGATTCATACGTTATTTTCTGGTAACGTTTTTAGAAATATCTCACAAATTCTGCCACTCGATATGCCCAGAGTATATCAGTTCAATATGGTTATTTCTAATTTTTACCCTGACATGCCATACCGATCACGTCAAACAGAGATCTCACAAATTTTAACAAAAATCGCTGAGAATTGGGACCAAAGGGGAAGAAATAAGACATTATTGTATTTAAGAATTTTTTAAACTAACTTTTTTTAGTCCTCTAGTCATGCTTATTTTTATTGACGAAATGTATACTCCAATTGCTGGGCATTAGAAAAAAATTTATTTAAAAGTTATATTATTGATATTATTTTAAAATAACATGTAATGATAGATAGAGCATTGTAAGAGCGATAGTACCAAATAGTTCTTCTATATTAATAGTATGATTTGCATGTACACCATCAATGTTTATTCGTGCTTTCTTGTTAATAATACTTAATAATTAAAAAGTAATGATACTAAACATTTTTGATGTGCACTTATAATAAAAGTATTGATATATTGCTTATTATATAACTTTTCTCGACATATATGGGTAAATTCAATTGTTTCATCAATTGAAAAAAATATATATCGGGCATGTGTACCCAAAATATTATTTGAAAAAATACTTTATTTTATACGATATCGAGCTTTCATATACAATTTATAGGTTGTAAAAAACCCTCTTATAATGCGAAAAGTTTACACCTATCACACCCTATCGTCTGTAAATTGTTTACAAGTTGTCGAGAGTTGTTTTCCATTCTGATATGCATTTACTAAAACAAAGTTAAACCATTATAATATGTGAGGTACAACCCCGATTGTGGCAAAATTAGCTCTATTTTCTAGTGGACAATCTATCAATAGGATTCATACTAGCCACGAAAATTTAGTGGTACAAAAACTTAACATGCTAGACAAACTTGAGAAAAAAAAATCGAACTATGCAATAACATAATTTATGTCATAGTATACATTTGAAATCATTAAATGCTATTGTTAGAACACTCTAAAACTAATTAGGTTCATTTCCTCATAATTAGTATTTATTAAAATTAAGTGAAAAAAAAACTAAAATAATATTACTAAAAAGATTCAAAGTACAGACTAAGAGGCTGAGACCAAAGAAAAACAGAAAAAGTAAGAACTTACAAAATATTATATTAAAAATTAATTATATGAAAATTATAAAATTCAATATAAAGTCAATTCTTAAATAACAAAAAATATAGTTTTATTGATAAACTATTATACTGTCAGTACATGAACGGAAAGCACAGCTGGTAAGTTTAAAATTTCAACATTTAAATATTTTTGGAACAGACATTTTGAGCGATTCCATTTGAAATATTTTTAAAAATAAAATAAACAAATTGCAATCATCGTGGCTTATATGCATTCATTACATGAATTTCAATCTACGTATTATTTAACATACCAAAAAGTGCCTTTAATGCAAAATTCTTCATATTCTATCGAAATTGGTCAACATTTCTTCCTGAAAAAAATCTTTATCAAACATAAAAGCAGTTCAAGCATTACGTAAGTTTATTTTTGGCAATTTTGTACTCCCTTTGTCAGCAACAACTCCCCCGGTAGATGCTTACTTAAAATTTGAATGACCCCTGAGTCCAAATGTATGCAAAATAGAATAAAACATTTTATTCAAAATTAAAGGATTGCAAAAAAGTTTTAGAAGTGCTTGGTTGAAATTGCTCACTCAAAAATTGTGTTGAATTTCGTCCTGCGCAATAACACTTTGGAAAAAAGTAAAATTTGTCAGAATTGTGGCTATAAAAAATGTGTAAAATTTGAACTTTTTAGCATAAATCTTCAAGAAAATATAAGCATATACATCTGTTCAAAAAACCGATCGAAAATGCCTCCAAATTCTTTCTTCAAATAGATAATCTTAAAATAAGTTTATTTAAATATTATTTCATATTTGGAAAAGGGTATTATCGTTGGGTATTATTAGGGTATTTGACTTTATTATGGCATCACTGTGACAATTCATATTATCTTTGAGGCAATTACTTCAGAAAAAATTAAAATTTCAGCAAGAAAAAAAATCCACTTAGGTTTATAAATGATAATGCTTCTTTTAGCGCGTCAATTTTCAACTTAGTAATTTCAGTTAAGTCGATTGCAAAGTGGTTACATAGTATTTTTCACTACAAGTTTAATAGTTAATAATTATCGAATGTTAAGTTTTTTCTTTAATTCCCTCATATCCCTTAAATTTTTTACATGCCTTCAATATTTCAAATTTCTAAGTCTTATTTTTTTCCCCCCAACAAAACAACAAATAGTGATGAAAGGTAAAAAAAAGGGAGAAAAAATTTCCAACAAAGGAACTTAACATTGCAATAACTTCTAAACAATTTGGAATTACGAAAAAAAAAAACCATGTTAAGCTTTTAAATAAAAAACACTCTTTCTGCTTGTCAAATTTCAATCTTGTAGTTGCATTTCAGTGGTCTGTAGAACGGCTCATATGGAATATTTTCCCGCAAGTATGACAATTTTTTATTAATTTTCGAACTAATAATTGAATATTAATCTCTTCTTATACTCCCTGTGCATTTTTATACTCAACATCGTACTTCAAAGCATTAAGTTTATGTGCAGACGAAATGCTCGTAGTTTAACTCCCAAAAGCAGCGGTGGTAGCGCTTGCGATATTATAATATAGAGATTTTTTTTAACATTTATTTTGACATTAATTGTGTTCATTTAATTTTAAAATATTACAATACACTGCTTGGCAATTGCTAAGGAACAGTTACATTTTTTGGAATAATTAATAATAGACCTTGATTGAAAAAATGAAATTAAGTAGATATTTAGTTGCGACAATGTGTATTTATTATAATGCAAAATGGTACAATTATTGTCGCATCAAAAAATAAGAAAATTTAATGTAAAAAATATCCTCCTTGGACGATTTTCAAAGAGTGAAATATATCTTCTTCTACATTGAACCATTATAATAATTTTGGAAGGACATAAATTACAACTGCTATTTAAAAATCAAGATTTCGAATTATAAAACCTTTAAATATTTTAATTTCACAACTGTTCTTTTCTTCAAAAAGAAAGCCTAAAATGTTGTAGAAATGGGCAAATATATTAATTATTTTACAAACGCAAATAATATAAAATAGAAAATAAAAACCATATATGCATAACAGTGCTTGCTGAAATTGTTGATAAGGATGCATTGATATATAAATGAAGAGAAAACTAAAAAAATGTGATCACAATGAAATAACATTGACACAGGAATCGAAAATAAACACTCAAGAAATATTTAAAAACGAAAGAACCTTTCAACAGTGAAATAACTTCAACTTAATGAAAATCGAAAATGAATAAAAATCGAATCTTTGATTTAATAAAAACCGAATCAATATCTTCAAGAAAACAAAATAAGGACTCACCCCTTTTATATGTCGTAACTTCTTTCTTGCGCCATCGAACATTAAATAATAATTCAGAATAAAACGGAATTAGTTAAGTTGAATATTCATTTTTATCTATCAAAATCACCACCACGAAAGATTATCACCCTATTTAAAGCATCACTCTTTTCACCAAATAAATAAACTTTATGCAAAAAAGCTATAACTAAACTACTACTAAAAACATTTAAAAGGAAAACATAGAGCGCCTAACATATAAAACTTACTCAATAAAAATTGAAGAATTTTTCATAGTAAAATTTCTTTTTCAAATCTGCGTATTGCGAACGTAAGCAATATTAGTACAAATGTATGCACAGTTGAATAAAGCATTTTATTTAAAAGGTTATGAAACGATTACAGAAATGCTTAGTTTATGGAATTGTTCACATAAAAATTGTGTTATTTTTCTTCCCCAGCCGTTTTAAACTTTATTATGACGTTACTGCAACAATCTGTGTTATCTGGGCCATTAACATATGAAAGGAAAATTTACAAATTAAGTGGTAAAAATAAGGTATATTTTGGTTTTATTAAACAGAAATATGTTGTTTTACCAGAAATATCATAACCATAGAGAACAGAAATTTGACCAGAATTTTCTTCTCCGTGCTGGATGGTACAGGTGTAAGTACGGGTAACATAATTCTGTATTTAACTTCTCATCTCAGAAAACCATAACCTAAATTTATTCTTTACAGATAATGAGCAGTATATAAGTTCTCATTCTACCATTCGATTGGAGAAGGAAAAGGTTTCGTCAGAATCAAAGAAAATTTCTGAAATGTTTCCTGAAAGCCTCTATTTAGCTTATTAAGTCTGTGAATTTAAATTGCATCGAATAAAAGGCGATTATCCAAGTAAAAATGAAAACTCATAACATTTTCATGCCTTGACTTTTTCAGTTGATAATGAATCTGGATTGAAGTATCTGATTTACAAACATTCCTTTTATACATGTTAGATATGGAACAGATATTCTACTTCATACAAAGAGAGTAATCAAACATGATAACGATATAAATGAAATTATGAAAGGGAAGAAAAAATTAAAAATCAAGTGAACGATAAAATTAAAATAAAATGCTATTTTGAATTCAAAGGAAAATGTAACATTCTCAACTAATGATGAATTTAGATTGAAAGAAGTAATTAACAAATATACGCTTTATATATTCCGCTTCATACAAAAAAAAGTAATCAAACATTAAACCAATAGGTATGAATGTAAAAAGTTAGTGATGAAGCTAAAAGATAACAAATTATGAAAAAATAAAAATTTTAATTTAAAATTTCAAATAATATTAAAATTTATTTAATATTAAGTTAAGTATTAATTTATAATAATATTTAATTAAAATAATATAGAATGTATTTAGAATGAGGGGTGTGATTAACAAATACATTTACTTATGTTCAAAGTGGATATTCCGCCTCATACAAAGAAAGACCAAAATGTATGAGAAAACAGTTCTTCAGAACAGTTCTTTCGAAGTACTTTAAAGATAATAATCGTTTTTCTTTGATTAGAAAGTTGATATAGAATTTTTTTCAGTTTGAACGATCCATTTTGGAGATAGACAGAACCAAATTAACAAATATAAATTGAAATAATTTGTTAGAGGGCAGCAAAAACGAATCAAATAATAATAAATGAACGCTTTTAAACGACTTCCAACTGTTTTCTGTCATTGAGGATTAATATGACTTGCAAATATTATCTTACTATTTGGCTTGCATTTTGTTGACAATTCACTCCGCTATTTACCGGCAAATTCATTCGAAAAAAAGAAAAAAAAACATCTATTACTTTTGCCATCTTGTTTCTAGACATGACAGAATAACGGATTACTCAGCAGCACGCAATTCGTATTTTCTTTTTCTATGGCCAACACACAGAAGACGTTGGTAACGCCCCTAAAGAAGCTGAAATACTTTAAGAATAGAAAATTGGTTTTGAATGCTCTTGCGATGAAAGAAAAAGATAAGAAAGAAATGTTTCTCGCCTTTTTTCGTGTAAATTAATTTTTATCTAAGTCGGATCATAAATCGGTTCTTTTTTTTCCGAGTAGAACTCCAACGTTTTTGATGTGTTCCACTATCTAGGTTTAAAGATCTGAGTATTTTAAAATATATTACGGCACTTCTTTTGATAGATTAATTAAACGATGTTACTCAGTGAAAAGCCGAAAAATTGAATTTAAAAATAGTAGCAACACGTTTTTCTCTGACTGTTCTTGTGGGGAAAAGAATTTTACTCTCGAAAAAATACATAGGATCTAATAATAATTGAGTCAACTTATCAAAGTTGTTACGTGATTTAAATACAGAATTCATATTATTTCTACAAAAATAGATAGGTATTTAATTATTTGCATTTTATAGTTATTCGTTTCATTTTTAAACTACATATTTACTTTATATTTGATTTCAGGTTTATTTATATTAGCTTCACTATCACTGTACTTAGAGGCGATAAGAATTCAAGCAAATCACGAAATATAATATGCATGGCCTTCTTATAATAATTGAATAACTCGTCCAACTAATTTTAATACTAAATTCAATCTTCAGTTTACTGTGGAAAAATACTTCACTTAAGATGTAATGATTTGCGTTTTTTTGTTCTTTCATTCATATTTAATCAAAATATTTCTTTTGTAGTCTTTTATTTTTTGAATCTAAGACTTTTAAATGCTTCTAAATTTTTAAGATTTTAATACCCTACTTATGATAAAAGTAGTTGCCACTATTTTTGATGCTCAGACCACTAAAGTTTATAAAAACAATAAGCTATGATACAGTTTGTAAAATTATTTTTTCAATATAATTTATAGCAAGAAGAAATAGTTTAGGCTGTATACACTAAATTTTAAAATGAAATGAGTAAATCACATATTAACATAGAGAATATTAAAACGAATTTGAATTAAGCTTAACAAAAGTAGATAGGAATGAAATAATATAAAATTATTCAATACAATTGACTAATATTTAAAAATTAAAATATACTTAACCTCATCACACACACATTTATTTCTTTAAAAAAATCCAATTATAAGAACATGCATTTCTTAACGGTAAACTTTTGTTTCAATAGATGTATCGCAGCCCTCACGCCATCTCGAACTTGATTGTAATCAATCTACTGTTGTCATCTGATGATATCCAAACTACGCTAAAATCAGAAGTGAAAATAATTGACGAATGGTGTGTATGCACGTGAACTTGGTGTAAGCAGTCTTCATTATTAGTGTTTAGATTTATCTACATTCTTTAAAGTGTATATTAAAGCTCGATTTCATATGAACATGAAATAAAGTGTTTCTCCATGTAATTTTTTATGTTCTTTATTAGGTTGTCCAAATTTAGGAGCAGGAAGAAAAATTTATGTATGTTTGCTAGGATTTTTTGAAGGAAATAAATGTACCATATATTTTTTATACACTGTAAAAAATTTGATGAACAGTTTCCACCAATTTTGGTGTTGAAATAAACTAAACTTTTTACAGTATCACATTCTTTTAAATTTACTTTTACACTGTTATAGCAACTTTTATCTAGTTTTTAATTTTTTTTTTACTGACAACACATTTTTTCGTACGGATTAGAATAAATTTATGGCCTCATAGCAAAAACATTTTGCTTAAAAACAAACATATTTTTAGCAATTTATTTACTCTAATTCTTCTAAACTATTGTTAGTTTTGAATTTTTATTAAAAAATTAATTAATTAATTGTTATTTTCCAATTTTTTGCTCGATAACTACGGTTCTGTACTTAAAAATGTATTTAGATTTGCTCAACACCAAAAATGGTGGCAACTAAATACACAAAAATTTTTTACGGTGTAATGTATCTTAGACCAAATGAAAATTTTTAAAATGTTTGTCCATAATGTTTTTACTGTTCTACAATCGATCGAGAAAGTGAATTATCAAATTTGTCGAAAGAATAAAATGAAATCATAGATAAAATTTTTGAAATTTTGCAAAATTTATAAAAGTTTTAGCAAATACTAAATTTGCATAATGATGGTCACCGACGAAAACTGATCTCATTACTGGCTATCCGATCGATTCATAGAAAAATCATTCTATTCATATGTCGCATTATAAATAAATCTTAAATTTATTATAAATGAAAATCATCAATGCATTTTTCGATTTTCCTTTTAACATGAACTCTTAAGCAATGTTAAAAATTATTTTACTAAGTTCTAAGCTAAGCAATTAGGACAGAATAAATAATTATTTCTAATAAGTATATAAAAAACATATGTCCATGCAATGTAATTTTGTTTCTCTTTTTTGAATTTTGCACTCTTTTAGGGATGGAAAAGAGGGATGGATTGATAAAATAAATATTTTACTGGATGCAGCATTAAGGAGAATTACGTTATAAAGGATTCTTACGAAATATAAGGAATGTTTTCTTTGTTTAAAGAATAAATTTTTCTTGTGTAATAAGATTCTAAAAGTAATAAAAGATATTTTCAGTGATATCGGTCAACGATATTAATCAATTTTTAGTGGAATAGATCTGCATTTTAAAAACAACTTTTTCTCGCTATTATACATATATTAAGAATATAAAAGCAATAAAAAACATTACTGTGGTTAAAACTTTACTCCTTTTGAAAGGCATTAATGGATTTCATTACTGACTCTTGAAGATAGCCCGCCTTTATTCAGTTACTTCTAATATTTTGGATATATTTAAATAAATAATTAAAAATAGCTGACATTATTGCAATTTACCCCAAATATTGCATAGAGAAAATCACGTGCTACCCGATGAATTCTGTTAAAATTACCGTACTTGTATGGTAATGAAACCAAAATATACTGTATTTAAACCATTCATTAATTGTTAGCTTGGTAATGGTTTATCAAGAATTCTGGTTTTCAAAATTACAGTTCTTATTACTATCTATTTAGTAAGAAATACAAATTTGATTTAACCATATAAATAGTTTCTAGGCAATATTCTAAGGTATCATGATAAAATTATCAAATTTTTCCACATTTACTACCAAAGAACAGGGTAATAAAACCATATTTTATTGTTAATATTATCAAAAGTCATTAACTGAAAGTTTCAGTAAAAATTGAAGTGCTTTTTGGTGTCTCCACAGAGCCAAAAACACGACAAATTTTACCATATTCTTGTAGTTTTGACCATTATTTTTTGTAACAGTGTAGTTAGTGGATTCAATCGGTTTCAGAAGGAACAACCCTTTAATAAAAATTGAAAAGAAGAACGGTCCATTTTGAAAATATTTTTTCTTTGAATCGCAAGCGGTTAGTATAAGAAACAAGAACTACAAAATGAACCAACTTTTGTGAGTACTTTATTTAATAGATGTAGAGTGCGTCCTGCTCGTACATAGTTTACAATTTTAATATTTTTTTGTTGAACTTAACGAATGAAGATGAGAATAACTTAATAATAGAGAATCATTCTACAGCCTGTCAGAAAAGATTGAAAATGAAGGAGTTGCTTTATCAAATGAGAAGAAATAGTGCTTGCTAATTTTCAGAACTTTTATAGATTTTCTTTTCTTTCAAAAATGTTAAGCAATAATCTGATTTTTAGTTATTTATTTAAAACTACACATTTGTCCGTTTTTGCATTTTCACAAATTTTATTATATATGAGTTTAAACAAATGAAAAGCAATTTGAATGATGCTAAAAAAAATTTTTTGGCGTAAATGACAGAAATGTATAAGACTAAAATATCTTTCATAAATTGCTGATGATAAAATTGTAGTAGAATAATTTTATCAGAAAACATTTCATCTTAATTCGTGATTGGATGATGGTTTATTTGAGAAAATGAAATAAATGTTCTTCTGTTTATTAAACAGTTGAAATTGAGTCGAGAAGAAAAGGGCTTAATGTCTGTGTTTGATGAAAAAAATTTTAAAAGAATAGATTTTGAAAAAATATATGTGTGCTATAAAATGACGTAAACACGAAAAATTATTTTTATATACTACATAGTTTTTTTAAATTTTTTGAGGAAATGGACCTAAAATTAGTAAATTATAAAACGGAAACTGTGCACTCAATTCTAAGAAATAAAATACTATTTCCTTTTCGATGCTGATTATTGTGATCCTTATGTATGTTCTATATTAAAGTTTATAAAAATTTTAAAAAGTTTCTATGTTATGCCATAAAACGTTAGAAAACAGCATATTTACGATATTTTTTTTCAAGGCTTTTCTATATACTTAGATGTAAAATGACCAAATATTTTAACAGAAGTTTAGGATTTGTTCAAAACACAGTAACTAATTTCATAATTAAATTCTCATCAGTTTAGGAGTAAGGATGTCTATCACGAGTATTGAAAATTTACAATTTTACATTTCAAGATTTACTCAAACATTGTATCCAGATGCATTTTAGATTAGTATAAGTATTTTTATGACACTTAAAGTCAAATAAAGAAAATAAATAGTAGAAATCAAATTTTAAAAAAAGTAGTATATTTAAAATTCGATTTCTTAGAAACTATCTAAATCGATAAAAAAGTTGTATATTTAAAATTAAATTTTTTTTTGGCGCACTGTACAATTGATCCTCTTGAACAAAACTCCTTTTAAAACATGTTAAAAACACTTACAGCTTGATTTTAATTTGTACCTATTACCAAAATTACTAAACGAATCATTGGCTTCAATAATGGTATGGCAATTTTTTATTTTTGTCTTAAATAAATTAGTACCCTTTCGCCATCAATTTGGCTACTTAGTACAAAATTTATTCTTTCATTTTAGTTATTGTACCTATCACCAAGATTAATAAGACATGATTGGCGTCAAATAGAGAATGGCGAGTTTTTGCTACGCTTCTAATCGAATTAGTTTCATTTCTCCTTCAATTATGCTTTTCAGCATATAGTTTTTTTAATTCAGTTAGTACCTATAACCAAAATTAATTAAGCATCATGGGCATTAGTAATAGTACGACAATTTTCTACTTTTCTCAGAACTAAATTAGTATTATTTGCTCATCAATTTTTCTCTTTAGTACTTAGCTTATTTCATATTTCATCTCATTTCAACATCTCTTCTTTTTATTTTATTATTGAGTTCATCTGACGAATAAAAAATATTTAATTATTAAAGAACGTGCAATAAACTCTTTTTCCTCTAATTAATGAGAGCTATAAGCAAGCAAACATCACTGACAAATGCTACGTGTAAATTTTACTGTTATGAAAGAACGTATGAAAAAAAATTAGTCTGTAAACGGCATTCTACTCATATATACAGTAGTTTCTTTGCAAAGTCCTATAAATATTACTAATATGAATGCTTTTATTTTAGGTATTAAGTAAAATTTTTAATTGCTTAAGCAATATGTTTCAAAGCTTATTTTAATTTATAAACAAATATGTTTTTTACTTTATAATTTAAATCCCTTCTTTTTATTATTTGACTTATTCTGGATAGAAAAATTTTGACGTTTTTCTAAATATAGTCAGCAGCAATAATTCGTAAAATCCAATATTTTTAACTAATTTGATAATTTTACCAAGCTGACCCTATCTTCTTTTTTGCAATTTTGTTAACTTTCAGTTTAGTCAATCTATTCTCAATCTTTTTTATCTTGCTTTTTGTTGATAATTTTGTTTCCTTCTTTATTTTTAAACTAATTTACAAATGTGATGCTACTTCATATTTTTTTGAGGTATCGAGGGATTATAAGATTAATCTTACGATAATTGTTGTTTATTTTGAAATACCTCATTTTCATAACACCTGAAGAGAACCCTTATGTTTTGTTTTCCAATTAGTTTTTAATATTTTTATTTTATTATCGTAAATATACATAAAAGGGACACCGGTGTCCCATTTGCGACAAAGGACTTGCGCAGCTCAGGAGAATAAAACGTCTTTCTTAAAGTTTTCTTATTTTTTAAAAGCTAAAAAAAATCTAAATATAGTTAGAATTTCATCTGTTGATTGTTTCTACTGTGTGATAATTTTAGATTCACGACGAGGAAAAAAAATAAATTTTTAAAAATAGTTTTGTGTTCTTTACTTATAACATTCTTATTAAGTGAGAACCGTATTTGAGTTCGTTAGCTACCATTGATACACTTGTCAAACAACTGGTGGCAATAATTCATGTCAAAAGGCATGTAAATTTGTCACGAAGTTCACACCTAATCGAGGGGAAAAAAGTGTCATTTATATTCAAGAGCCTTGTTTGAAAAATGGGGAGGTCACTTCTTAAGCATTTCTCGGATGCTACATTTTCATTTGAATGCAGATTTTTTTTTTAATTCAGTAAGTTTTTCGAAAATAAATTCATTTATGCTCATTCATTAAATTCAACGATTCTTCAAACAACTGCATCAAAAAACACGAATTTGTTTGTCATTAAACATGTTTTTTCTAGATATTAACAAAATTACTTCATTTATTCGGAAGTTTCAATTGAAGTAATATTCTTCATATATATATATATATATATATATATATATATATATATATATATATATATATATATATATATATATATATATATATATATATATATATATATATATATATATATATATATATATATATATATATATATATATATATATATATATATATATATATATATAAAAGTAAAATAACATAATAAAGGCAAAAAGGATTAAAAGAAAAAGAGATATTAAAGAAGAAAGTGAAAAAAATAATAATAAGTTTTATTTACTATGCATAAACTGCAAGTATATAGAACTCATAAAATAATAGTACGAAAATAAAAGAAATATATAAATAAAAGAAATATATAAATAAAAGAAATAAAATAAATGGTGTGTGTGTATAATAATCTCTATATAAAAGGGCTGCTTTCTTGCCCAAAAGATTTGGAAACTATAAAGGTGTGTAAAAAAAGGGATTATAATGAAATAATTAGATTAGAGAATTGTTAAACTTGCGGGAAGAAATATGATACCCGCTAAAACGTAACTACGGAGTGAAAGAACCATTTTCATTAGATGAACTGAACGCATGTTTTGTTTCTCAATTTCAATTTGATTTGTTTATTGCAAATTGATTGTCGTGATTTTTTTCGGCTTTTTTGCTTTAAATATTAACCATGGTAGTAGAATATTTATTTTCATTTTCAAATTAAACTTTCAATATTAGTTAATTGTTTAAAAATATTTAATGGCCTTCGAATAATTATTTAATTAACTTAAATTCGGGTTCTCGAATGGAATTGCATGATAAATGTTTGTAATAGCTAATGAGGTGTTTTTTTCTGGTCCTTTTAGAGTAATTTTTTTTTTCAGATTTTTTATTCTGGCTTTTACTTTCAGTTCTTTTTTTCTACTGATTTTTTCCAAGATTCTCATGGGCTGTACAGCTAGGAAACGGTAGGTCACTCCACAAATACTACATGAAATATTAAATGACAAAAACAAATAATTAAACATTAATGGTTAAAGTCAAACAATCAGACATCAATAGACAAAATCAAGTAATTAAATTTTTTTAATGATCTATCTGCTTCAAAAATTAACACACATGGTAACTTTACATTCTAAGAGGTATACTTACACTAAATTGTTTTTTTCTTTTTTGATATCTAATAAATCTTACATCTTAAAAATTTATAAATTGATAATTTATGAATCATTTAAAGTTGAATATTATTCATTTAATTATTATTATTCATTATATCATATTATTCTTTTAAAATTTAATTTCATATTTGTGAGAATGATATTTCATTTTAAAAATATTCAAGATGATTTCTTTGAGACACTTTTTATGCGATTTTGAATATTAAAAATGACGAAAAATGCCTTAATTCAATGAAAAAAATTAAAACTCATAAGAATTTGTACAATTTATTTTCGCTTTTTCAATTCGTGTAATTAAAAGGTTCACGTTGAATTGCAATTATGTAAAATTAATTAAAAACCTCTAATGAATGAATGAACTTGAAAAGCAAACATTTTATTATTTTTTTTAGAGAAAATGTGAACTTTTTTGATGTCTGCAACTTTGAACCCTTGTTGGAAGAAACTCTCGGTGTAAATGGGGAAGGACAAATTTTGTATTGAATCATTTTATTTAATTTTCACAAACACAGATGCTTACTCTATTCAGAAATATATTAAGGTCACCCCCCTGCGATCGCAATTTCAGATACAAGTTCCCTATTCATTTTTTCTAATAAAGTTATAACAATGAATTCGGTGATCAACATTTTTTGAAATTTAGTTTAGTCATTTGTCAAATTTTAGATTTTCGATAAATGTCTTTATTTTGCTTAATTTGTGATAAAAAATATTTTTAGCATCACAGTTATTTTTCATTAGTTTGAACTGTTATAAAATTAAATTTTGAAAAATTCTAAAAATGAACTTAAACGAAGATTTAATGACTTACTTAAAACCACAAATCGCATAATTTAATTGCTTTCAAAATGTAGAGAAAATATGGAAAAAAAATTTACAGAGCATTGAAAATAGGGAAAAATAGAAATAAATAAAAATAATAAAAAATCCGGAAAAAAAAGATTTCATCTTTTCATCAGCTCACACGATTATATCCACAAAAAGTAGTGCTTTATATTATTGTATCAATATGGCCAAAGCAAAAGATATGAATACAATAGTGAGAGGAGCACTCAAAACGATTTACAAAAAATTTACAATAAATAAAATGGAACACACGCACTTGCAGCTTATGCACAGTAAATAAAACTTATTGTTTTTCGTAATTTTCTTAGTTTTTTTTTTCTTCCTGTCCTTTTTGTATTTATTTATTATGCTATGCATAAAAATATTGACATTTTTTAAAAACTTTTTTGAAAAAAAAAAGCAAAAAACTAGCACTATTATACCGATAATTTATAATGTGACCTCTTTATTTCCAATCTTTCCTGAAATACCTTAAAATCCGCGAAATAATTGAAAATTTAATTTACGATCCACAATGACGAGGAAAGAACCCTCTAAAATATTGAGAAAACCATCTGTTAATAGAACTAAATTACTAATTGAATTGGCGAAATATTAACCATCTTTGGCGTACAGTTGACGTAAAATTTGTTTCACTTGATTCCGAATTCAAATAACATGAACGATTAAGAAAATCTGATGTGAAATAAATGAAGGAGCATTTTTCATAAGTTTATGAATAGAGCTGATTGATTTAAAGCGATATTTTCCTCCTCTTTAGAAGTCCTCACAGAAGCATATAAATCGTGTACAAGAAAGCAAACTAGTAACCTCTTCCCTTGACCCTTCTTATTCCCCTACAAGTCTTTAGTTGGAGAGGACAGTGACAAATGAAGTAGCCCCCGGGGTCAGCCCCTCTCTTTTTTGTCGCATGGCGCACCGACATAGTAAGAGAATCGCGCAATCCAAAAAGCATAATCTATTTAAGATATGTTTTCTCTTCATGGGATTCTACGTTGACAGTCGACTACTAACAATTAATTAGAACCGCAGCTGCCTTTTTTTGTCGATTTTTTTTTCTTTGAACGTAATTACTTTTCCATTTTTTTTAATGCTAAGATCACGTTTTAAGGAGCATTTAACTAATACGTAAGCTTAACTGCAAAAACTGGACTGCACTGTTTCAAAAAGACTTTTCTCAGAACAAAACAGTTTAATTCACAGTTCTGTCTAGTGACAAACATAAATTATTGCGAAAACCTATAGTATAGGATTCGTGATAAAGTCAACGTAACACCAAAAGCAATTTAAAAAAAAAATAGTGCTCAGATGTTTAGAAATAAAGATAGGAATTTAAATAAGACGGCTACTTGATAATATTCTAAATAAATGCCATCCATACATTAATTACGTTTTTACTTTGAGAAAAATTTTTTAAAAAAAATGCAATTCAGTGTTTTAATGCCAAAAAAGTAACATACGAAAACATACTATTATTTTAAGAGAAATGGATTAAAATAAGTACTTTAAGCTTTAAGTATTTTCTTATGTTTTTATGATCATATTTCTGCAACAAAATGCCACATTCTCACACTTGAAATGACAAACTTGTCCAGGAAAAGATTAGTTCTTGTGAAAAATTTGTATTTTATGGCAGGGAAATCTATTCAATAAGTAGCTATTGCCATTAAAAATTACATATGTTAAAAATGTATTCAGTACACAGGGGAAATACTATGAAATTAGGATTAAATTTCTGACTGGCTAGGGAACTTAAAATCAATATTATCAATCAAATCAATATTATCAAATATAATCAATTTAAAATATCATTATGTATAACGTGAACACCAAACATGCCATAACTGGTCAAATAACCGTTTAATAACTTTGACATCGAAAAGGCGCTTATCATCTTATCGTTTTTGCACATTTGACTTCATGATTTTTCTAACAATTATATACAGTTAATATTCTATTATTATTATTATTATTTCGAATAATACTTGTATACCTATTTCTTCCACAACCGGTCATTTGACCGGGAGAACAATTTATTGCTTTATAAGGTTATCGGATCAGAAATTACGATGTGATGCGTGTTCACGTATTGCATTCGATTAGCTGCACATTTCTGCAAAGACTGTTGCGTAGTTAGTTCAATGAGAATAACTGTGAATTCAAACTTCAAGAAAGTTCCTAAAATTTTAGATTGGCATTTTTGTGTCAGAAAAAGTGGCAAAAACTAAATGCTTTGGTAAGTAGCTTATATTTTATTTTGATAGCTTTGCTTCATTTCTAACCAACTGTTAGTTTTTACCCAGAAAAATGCCGAAACAATCAAAACAACACAAGTTCTTAGAAGAAATAATATTAATTATAAGAATAATTATAATTATTCTAATTATTTTTATATATTCATATAGTTATAAGAATAATTAGAAGAATTATAGAAGTAATGATAATTAGAAGAAATATGTTTGCGGAAAATGTGTAATGGAAACACCCTGTATACGTAAAAGACGCGTTGAGCGATGAATTAAGAATTCTTATTCTTTGTGTTTGCAATACATAAAAATTGGCAATATACAATTTTCTTCCATTATGAAAAATTTTGTTTAGTTTATTTCTTTCCTAACATCCATATTTAATACATTCAATCAAGAAACATTGATTCACATTGATTAACAAGCCGGTCATTGATTAACAAGCCGGTCAAACATTGATTAACAAGCCGGTCATTTGACCGTCTATGGTAGAAATAGGTATATATTAAGAGTCGGTATGTTTAGTGTTAAGCAAGAAACGTTTCAACGGAAATCTTTTTCATCCTAAAAACTTGTTTACTCTTTATGGGCAAAAGGAATTTCAATAGTTGATAAAATAAGGTTAAATTGTAGAAAATTATGTAGTCAAAGTTAACACCCAAATCATATTACCTTGCACTTTTTCAAAAATATTTTAGCGCAGGATCAAAAATCTATTGTTATGTACGAATATAAACTGAAAGAAAAAACTGTATCTTAAGTACTATAAATAACTGCGGAAGTTTCAAACAAAGTTTATAGTTCTAAGAATTTCCCTGAGAAAGTAAATTTTTTCAAAGCGTAAGTTTTTTTTTATCGTGTCCCTAATAATAAGCCAATTGTAAGCAACATGAATGATTTCTGGAATATGGCAAATTTTATTTTTGTCAACTTTAATTTTTCAATGTTTGCCAATTTTCCAAAACTTTTTAAAGCCTCTTCACAAGTTTCCTTCATTTGTCAGTGAGGGGCGATTGCCCCAAAGAAACTTCCTTTGACTTTTATCAAACAAGTAATAAACTTTGAAAATGTTCTGCCGTCACAAAACAAAAATGATGTCCAAAAAACGGCACAATAAAGTTTTGTGGAAAATGCTAAGAAATTTTTGTTTATAAATTTTATTTTAAATCATGCGTTAATATCTAACTAAATGTCTTATAATGTTATTATTTTCATTTAAAAGAAAAAGATTTTCTTAATAATTAAAAATAATACCATTAAATATGCTGCATAATGTTGAAATTATTAAAATTAGCTTTTTCTAATCTCTTATAATAATATTTGGACTAAAAATAAAATATTTATTTTTTATTTATATATATGATTATTTATTTCCAAAATGATGTTTCGTTTTAGGTTGGTAAAAATGTCGATTGGTAATGGAACAAAACAGTAGTAGAAAACAAAAAGGAAAATTCGTCGTAAATATGAATGCCGCTTCCTGTGAGGTTTGAAAAGCAATATTTTTTTTATCATATTTAGTATTGGAAATAAAAAAAGTTGTGAATTTCGTATACAATGAGTACCATTTTGATATATTTTGCTTCGTTTACTTGGGGAAATTAAACTGTCAACTTTTTAAAGAATTTTTATTCAAAATTAATGCTGAAATGAAGAATGGTTTGAATAACGATGATGCTTTAGCGACAATCTTTTTTTGAAAAAAAAAGTTTGTTTGCTTGTTTCTCGTGAAAGTTGGTTTTATTTTTTTTAAATGGTGTTCTTAAGGGACTAGAAATTTTTTTCAGCCCATCCCCTATTCCCACAATCAAAGTACCTGCTCCACTGGCACTTTTAAAGATTATTTTTTGCAAATGCCGAAAAGGTTGTTGCTTAGAGCTAGTGAAAATCAGGTTTTACAATTTGTGAAAATTTTAATGGACATTCATATAGGAAAGTTTTTGCGGAAGAAAATTCTAATGAAAATGCAGATGCTAATGAAGATGATGATTGGGATAATTTAGAATCAATCTTGATGAGGGGGAGAAAATACAATCAAGAATGATGAAATATTGTAATTAGAAGCAAAGAAATGTTTTTGTCAAAATGTGAAAAGTTAATTAAACGATAGAAATAGAAAAAAAAAGTACTCGGAAATATTCTTTCCTACCTTTTCTCATTTTTATTATTTTAATATTTGCTTTAAAAATAACTTAATTTTGAATAAAACAATTACAGATATTAATCAGAATTTCTTTTTTCAAATATTGTATTTAAAGGCACCTTTCTGGCTTTGAATGTTAAAATTTTTACAATTTAATGTTTATGAACCATTTTACTGAATGACCTCCAGGTGTTATATGGTAATACTGGGTTTTGTACTTTCAGCGTCCGTACTGTAAAAAAAAATTCCGTCTAAAGGGTAATTTTGAGAATTAAATTGACCATTATGATTTGTTCTATTTAAAAGAATACATTAGTTAATAATTCAAACATTACTGGCAATTAGGACAACAATATCTAAAATGCCACACAATTTGTTCTTTTCTAGAAATTGTCTTTTCAGGTCAAGTTTTTTGATCATTGTTGACCTCAAAATAGGTGGGGAAAAACTGAGGATAGTTAAATTGGGGCATAACTTATTAGTGAAAAAAGATTCGTCAAAACATAAGATAGTTACTCAAACAGCACAGTTACCAAACTGTTGTTACTTTTTTCAAAATTAGTTTTGGCAAAAAATGAAATTTGTTTAAAAAGGTGTCAATTTAGGTCAGTTTTCACAATACATCAAGTAAGCATTTTTGAAACAAAGCACTGAGAAAAAATGTATGGTAAAAAAATCCAAAATATGGTAAATTTACCGTGCTTCTGACTCTATGGGAACACCAAAAGCACGGTAATTTTTACCGAAGTGCTTTGGAAGTGGCTTTTTGGAAAAATTAATAATAGAGTATGATTTTTATTACCATGCTGTTTGGTAAAGTTTAGTAATTTTAACCGAAAGTCGTTAATTTAAACAGTACCAACGTAGTTTAAGTTGACGTAAAAATGTTAACAGTTTGATTTTCCCAATTTAAAAATGAAGACTACAAACAAACAAACAATAGATGAAACAACTAATAAACACTTTTTTACTATGTTTCTCGCCAGTTGATTATTTTTTTTTCCTATATAAGCTATAAGTTAACTTCTACTAAACTTTTCAACTATAAAAAATGCGCGTTTGTAAATGTACAAATACTTGTTCATGGCTATACTAAATCAGTAACTTAAATGTAACGCTTCACGGCTCTCCGAACATCCCAAAAATGGAAGCGTAACGGTAGCTTGTACGAATACCACCACAATTAATCCACCCTGGATGTATCTAAGTATTTATATTTATTTATCTACTGTTACGCATTATATACGCAAGCTTGCATACCCACAACAAAGCTCGGCTTATATGTCTTTGTCAAGTTGAAATACAGATATCACAAGGTGGAAAAGAAATCATAAACATCTAACTTGAGACACGGTGGGTTTCGAACCCGCTACCTCGACGTTACAAGTAGGTAGACAATTTATTTACGTCGCACTGGTCTGAGAAATAACCCTAATGATGATCCGATGACATGCCATGGCAACTTTGATCTTCTGCAGAGGGAATGACTCTTACGCTTTGGGAGCAAGGCGATATGCACGCGAAGTCGAGCGCTTTACAGTAGAACAGTTTAACGAGGTCCTATATAAGGTTAGTGATGACGTAGATTATGACATTGACAGTCATCGTCTTCCTGTCAGCTTTCTAAACATAGTCTGGAACTGAATCCTTAATATGGTATTTCCCTCAGAACGTAAAGTGATGTATGTTTCTCGTCAAATTTTTTGTAACTAAATAGTTTATTTAAATACATTGGGGGGGGGGGGGAGCTTGTTTGGATAAAAAATAATCGATTTGAGGCTATAGCATCATTGTATTTTAGTTTAAGGACAATTAAACTCGGAAAATAAAATTAAGAACTGGTTATTAGTTACGATTTCGTAAGATTGCTTCAAATTTTTACAGAATTACAATTGCTGTATAAACTTTCATTCGATTAAAAAAATATTTTATTAAAAGATAGATATTGGTAAAATGTTAGCATTAATCCTAGTATTTTTTAACGTGAATTAAACTATGTATTTTATTTGTTTATTTTTGATTTATTTAACTTTCGAAATTTTTTTTACCTATATGAAATGGAAAGAAATTTTTGATGCGAAAATTAAAATGCGAAACTTTAGAACTGTATTTAATACTGTACCAAGTAGTCTCAACGCACTTGAAATAAGTTTTGAAGTATTTCTTTAATGCATGTATGTGTCGAGTTTATTTTAAACGAGCACAACTGTGTTCAAAACATTAATTTAGTTTCTCACTAAAAACTTTATTTTTTCCAAAGTTAAAAATAAACCATTGCAATTACTTTTACTTTAATATTTTTGTTAATTTCATTTTTATAATTATTATTTATTAAAAAATAGGATATCAATCTTCTTTTTTCTAATGGAAAATTTTATTATACGATAATACCTATTTAATGGCTTCTATAAAAAATCGTTTATTAAAACATAACTCATTAAGAACATATATTATCTGAATATCTTAATTCTTTTCTAAAATTCTAATTGTGAAACATTAAAAATTCTCAAAATAAGACTGTAAGAGATTATCTTTACGTATGAAGTATCCAGAATCCTGAAGACAATTAAAAGGAAGAAGTTACATATATTTTTAAAGACATCGTCGCAAAATGTCTGTTATTTTAATAATATTTTAGCTAGAACTAGACAATTGTTATTTTGCCGGTCTGACTGTGGTGAGTTGAAGGTTAATAAAAGGTTAACATAAAAAGTTTTTTAATGCGTAATATATAAAGCGCACACAAAAGGAAATTAATTATAACTATTAATTTATTAAAAGTAGTTTGCAATAATGCAATCGGTGAGTATTTGGTCTATAACAGCTATATCAATTGGTTTAAAAAAAAAACGTGCTCCATAATTTATCACTTTTTATAAAGATCTAATTTTAAGTAGACTTAAATAGGGACAGCACCGTCGGTCATCACTCAGACTGATTAAAGTGGTCTACTGATAACAACCAGTGATGGTAGATGCTCAGGAACTCCGTTGCTAAAAGCCTTCCAACTTGAATTCCGTGTTCAACTGGAAACCGTGTCTTTACGATCCGTCCACTGGGTGACACACTATTGTAAGTTATAGGGTGTTCAAACACCCCCATAGACAGGATTTTTGCTACGTCACTTCATTTATAAGATGGAAGCGAATTTTAACATGGTGTAACTGAAACTAAAGTGACATACGTTTTTCGTTCAATTTCAATAACAAAAGTTAGTTTAAATATATTATGGATCTGATTTTGATAGAAAATAATCGGTTTGATTTATTATCATCATTCATTTTTAGTTTGAAGCTTGCTAAATTGTAAAAAATGAAAGATTAATCGTGAGTTTCGCTTTATAATGTGTTCGGTTACGAATGATGGTCACGATTTTTATGGCATTCTTCGTCATCCAACGAAAAGCTTCTAATTCACTTTGCATCAAAATTATTATTGCCTTGATTTTTTTTTGTTAATGAATCAAAATTAATTAAGTGAGATGGAAAGGCTGTTGAAGCTATTCATGAGGGTTTGTAGCACAGAAAATAATTAAAAAATAAACACAAAATATCAATAATAACCTATAGATTCCACTGTTTAAGTTGTTTTTTTTTTAAAGAGATTTTTCTTTAAAAAAAATTCTTTATTTAAAGACTTCATGATTTTCCTCTCCTTTTCTACTAGGATTTTTTTTATAAATATAACAGACATTTTTCAAGCCTTTAAAAAAAGAAGTGAAAAAAATATTAGGGGTTGCAAGCTAATATAAATGCGGAAAAAAAATCTACTGACTCATTACAGAGAATATAGAAACTAATTAATCCTAACTATCCTAGAATAACAATATATACAATTTAAAATAAAGATATGATCAGTAAAAATAACAAACTATCATATTTTTTACGTGTGAGAATGTTGGTAATACCGGAACAGTTTCGAGAAATGCAATAAACTAAATTATTTTGATAAAATTTAAAAAGTAAGTATTATAAGTATATTTTAGAAAATTAAAAAATAAGTACGATATTTATTTAAGCAAGGCAATGGACTAAAATATTTTGATAGTGTCATTATCTTAAAATTAGAAGTATTGAATTTGAGATATTTCTATATCAAAATATTTTCATTCCAACTAATGAGGTTTTGTAGCAATTTTTCTTTTTTAAAAGTAAAGAATATGGCTCTGGAGCGGTTAAACTCTTTTAGTTATTTCTTGTGCACCGGGATTTTTCGGAGCAGTTATTGGTACGGAAATCTAAACATTCAATTTTATTGTAAGGGATATTAAAATTTTTTAGTAAACTTTTCAAATTTTATGATTTAAGTTTCAAATAAATATTCAATAATAAATAGTTCTCAATGTTTCAATGTAATTTTTTTTTTACTCTTATAATTTCAGCTCTTGATATTCAATTTACTAGGAAGGAAATACTGTTTATTTTCAAGAGCATAAAGTACTACTAGGTGCCAATTAAATTTTAAGAAGGGCTGCTGGAAATTGGAAATGGAAATGACACACTTTGGAGGAAATCTTGGGGTAGAAAGTTCAATCCTGGCAGCAAACAAAACAACTGGAATATATACGCAACAAGATGCACATTAAATCTATCGTGACTGAAAGACTTCTTGTTGGTTGTGTGGAAGTTTGAAAAGAGAGGAACCTGCGTAATTCATCTCTCTGCTGTGAATGTTTACGTGTGGAACACGCATTATTCAATGTTGCTGATCATTACAGATTTTTCAGTTTATTGCTCGGAAATATAGATGCAAGTAAACAAAGACTTGCAATTGAAGGAGTAAACCTTAAACTGTATTAAATGTTTGTAAATTCATAGGAAAAGTTTTTATTTATAAATAATAATATATGAAATAGAAGCCCTTAATCCAACAGTTGGTTTTTTGAATAAAGAATAAATACATTGAAACCTCCATGATGGACTGTCTTTATATAACGACCATCTCTATTTACGACCACTCTTGAAAGGCTGGAAATTTTTTCTATAGACTTATTGAAGAAAACCTTTAGGAGAGACCATTAAAATATCTTCCAGCGACCGGACAAACATCTGCACCAAATGCGGAAAAGGTCAATTAGGGAGACACGAAAAAATATAAAAACAAAAATTTAACAAAGCAACTAAGTAGATAAAAATGTATTCAAAACATTTGGGTGATGCTCTTATTTAGAGAACTCTTTATGACGATACAAGGTCATGCTGCTGTCAGAGGGCACTAAAGGAGATACTATCAATGATTTACTTCTAAAGTTGAAAGTTAAATTTGAAAAAAAAGTTATTTTAGAAAAAACAAACAAACATCTTCATATCTTTCAAAACTAACTAATTTTTATGACACAAAATTAAATGCAAACTTAAACAAAACACATAATTGTTTATTTATTTAAAATAGCTTAATCGTTCATAATTGGTAAATTTATTTTTACCCATAATTATATGAGTTGGGATCATTTTTATAGACGCTAAATTTTATTCATCGATAAGTCTTTTTCATGGCGCCAACAGAAGTGGCATTTATGAGCCAAGAAAATGTACTGACAAAAATTAAAGTCTTTTAGGAAAAATCATATACCTTCGATAACAATTTTGAAGTCAATGGAGGTAGCCTCTAAGAACCTCCATCAACAACTAACTGCAGAACGGAAAGTGGACGCTCCCGAGAAGTTTCATGGTATTATTTTATTTAAAACAAATATGTATTTTTAAGTTACGTTTTACCAAAAGATTATGTTAGTTAATAGATTATAATATAATTATAATAGATTATAATGGTTTTACCAATAAAAATCTTTTTGTTTATTTTAATGACTTAAAGATAAGAATATATTGATTTTATAATTGAATGAAGCTTATTTTATAGAGTATTTTGTTTTAAAATAAAATTGTTATGTTGGAAAATATTTGCAATGTTTGTCATGATTAATGTCATGTCAATGTTTGTCTTAATTACCGTAATGAATAATGTATTCTGCAATTTTGTAATAAATCTTCAGAATTTTAGAAAATGGGGTTTGGCTGGTTTGATATATGCATTTAAAAAAATTCATAAGTTATAATGCTGGAAATTTTTTTACGGTAGTACTTAATTTTAATGAAAACAATTGAATATATTTAAAATTTGTATACATAAATTTAAATGTTACATAGATTTTTTGGAAGAGAGTGTTGGTTTAGTAAATAGTAGCTTTAAATAATTATACAATTAATGAAACATTTTGATATACCCACGTAAAATTATTTTTGCATTATAAAAAATTTCAATTCTTATACTATTTGATGCTTTCCTGGCTTCATCTCCAGAAACAATTTCGTCGGGTGTTTTGTTTCAGGTGTTTTGTTAGGTAAAATTTCAGATACTTAGAGAATAAAGTTACGTAAGTATTTCGCTATTTAATTTCATTGAAAAAAGAAGGAAGGACATTTAGGAAAGTAAGTAATTTGGTTACATTAAAATTCTTTTTCTATATTATCACAATTATTACTTAAAAATTGCAATTTAGAAATTCAATCAATAATTTATTTTAGTTATGTATGAATTTTTAAATGAAGCTTTATTTCATGGAAATATATTTTAAGATTGCGGGGAAATAAACCATTTTTCAATAGTTGAAACTTTTTTCCACGTATTTGAGGTAAAAATATAGTGCTGCTTTTGTAACACAATTTCATTATTTGAATAATGTATGATAATTTACAAATGACGAAAGTGAAATGACAGGTGACTAGAGTAATGATTTTTATAAGCTAACAAATTCAATTGATATTTTCATAAAATTGACTCATTTCTAAAACAAAATTAAGAATACATTTAAAGTTAAAAATCAACACTTGAAAATGATACAAATTTGTAAAGAAAAAGAACTATGGAACATAAAAGGTTAGCTACTCAAGTATTATTTCGTTGTTAAATTTGAAAGATTCATAAAAATCAGTTGAACTCAAAGTATATTTTGAAGTAAAAGGGAGAAAAATGGATTGGAGCAGAATTTGTGGTTGCCAACTTCACTTTGCTTAAATTTGTACATTTGTTTCGGTCATAATTTTTTTTTTTTTTTTTTTTTTTTTTGGTGAGGGGAGTAACGATTTCCTGAAATAGGGTAACGTTTCAAGGCAAAATTTAAATTTTTGGTTTCTCAATCAAAAGTTAGCAAAAACTTGTTTATAAATTTGTTTATAAACTATAACTTATTTTAGTAGATATTCCAATAAAGGTTTTTGGTGGGCTAATATGGGCTAGTAATTTCCTATACTGAACTAATGTTTGTAAGCAAAATTGACATTTTTGGTTTTCAGTTAAAAATTGGACAAAATTTGCGTTGGTTATAACTAGTTTTTGGTGTATTGGCTAAAGAAAATCTTTGGTGGGATACCGATTTTCTACAATGTGTTAACGCTTGGTGGCAAAAATTCAAACTTATGATTTCCAGGTCAAAAATTTGCTGAAACTTCTTTTGGCCGTAACTTTTTTTGGTTATGGGCTAACGAAAATTTTTGATGCGCTAACATGGGCTAACGATTTCATACAATGGGATAACGTTTGGAAGCAAAATGTAAACTTGTGCTTTCTGGCACAAGTATTATTTCGTTGTTAAATTTGAAAGATTCATAAAAATCAGTTGAACTCAAAGTATATTTTGAAGTAAAAGGGAGAAAAATGGATTGGAGCAGAATTTGTGGTTGCCAACTTCACTTTGCTTAAATTTGTACATTTGTTTCGGTCATAATTTTTTTTTTTTTTTTTTTTTTTTTTGGTGAGGGGAGTAACGATTTCCTGAAATAGGGTAACGTTTCAAGGCAAAATTTAAATTTTTGGTTTCTCAATCAAAAGTTAGCAAAAACTTGTTTATAAATTTGTTTATAAACTATAACTTATTTTAGTAGATATTCCAATAAAGGTTTTTGGTGGGCTAATATGGGCTAGTAATTTCCTATACTGAACTAATGTTTGTAAGCAAAATTGACATTTTTGGTTTTCAGTTAAAAATTGGACAAAATTTGCGTTGGTTATAACTAGTTTTTGGTGTATTGGCTAAAGAAAATCTTTGGTGGGATACCGATTTTCTACAATGTGTTAACGCTTGGTGGCAAAAATTCAAACTTATGATTTCCAGGTCAAAAATTTGCTGAAACTTCTTTTGGCCGTAACTTTTTTTGGTTATGGGCTAACGAAAATTTTTGATGCGCTAACATGGGCTAACGATTTCATACAATGGGATAACGTTTGGAAGCAAAATGTAAACTTGTGCTTTCTAGAACAAAAATTAGTCAAACTTTGTTTTGGTGGGTGGGCTAACGGACTGAGAGGACATTTAGTTTTGTCCTCTCTGCTACATCCCCTCTGTTACATGAGAAACTTCGAAATTTTAAATTTTTTTTTTCAAAAATATAATATAACAGGATTATACTAATTGACTTTATTGTAAAAGCCAAATATTAATTTAAAAAGTTTTTTGTGTAATGAATAAAATTAGCTTAAAAGAATAATTGTAACAGAGGGGACAATATATATTTGAGATAATTTTTGACTTAAAAAATTTTAAAAAAAATGTTTTTTTGGACGATAATCACTGCATAATTAGACTCAGGAACAATTTATTTTACAATATAAAACAAACTATATGTAAAATCGTAATATTTTTAATAACTTATTTTTCTTTAAAATAGACAGTTTTTTTGGTTAAATAAGTCAAAATTATGAATGCTCTCTATTTATGATAAAATTTCACTATAATCATGCATAACTCCAGAAAATTACTTTTGAATTCATAAATTGCAACAAATTTCCTTTAAAATGTTACCAAATACAGGAATAAAAAATTCACTAGTGGTTTCAGTTGGCATGGAATTCAACAAAAGCAAGTTGAACTTTAGGAAAGGCATAATTTGAAATGGCATAGTGTTTATTTTATCCTTAATTGCTGCAGAGACAACGTGATTATGGTAATGTTTTTGAGGGAGATTACATTACATTTTAAGGGAGATTACATAATGTAAGAAATGTCGGAAAGTATCGATTTCAACAGAGAAAACTTTGCTCTTGTGATACAAATGAAGCAATGATATAAGGAAGTCGCAGCGACCCATTCTAGTGTCTTGTCATAGTAGAAGTTTCAGTGCGATTCTCCGATCTGATTATTCAATTTTTTGATTCCGAAAAGAGATTATTCAATTTTTCGCTATGTTTATAAATTTACATAGTTTTATTTTTCCAAAGTACCAAACTGAGGAAAAGAATTGGCAAGTAAAAAAAATTCAATATCCGATAAACGTTTACGAGTATCTTGAATAACATTATCTGAAATAGTCACTTCACATCTATTAACAACCCTATCAACACGATAAAAATTATTAATGATACATTTTTGAAAAAAAATTTAAATTACTAAAAATCGCTAGCAAAAAAATCCAAATGATTAAGAAAATGTGATTGTTGGATGCGTTAACGATTGATATTAAAACAATCCATAACTTTAAAGGGGAAAACAAAAAAAACATAGAATAATGCAGCTGCATGAAATATTTTAGGCATTAAAAACTGATGACTGACTTCAATGCAATACTTTACAAGAAGAGTTCCAAAATGGAAGCTCATATTGGTATTAAGAATAGAAAACTATAATAATTTGTTCAAATCCTGCTAAAGTTGCTTTTAATTAAGTGAATAAAATTATTTCTAATTATTTTTATTAAAATTAATCAGGTCTATCTGAAGTCCTTATGAAGCAATACTGTTTGGATTTCGTAATGGAAAAAAATTCCATAATAAAAGTTTTTCTTTCACTTTTAGAGCATAATTCAGTGATCAACTATTTATAATTTCGAAATAATGATATCATCAAAGGAATGAACCTCAATTAAATATATCATTTATTATTTTATAATACATAATGAAATATTCAATACATTAGAAAATAAGAAATGATACCTTTGCGAAGAAACAATTACAAGACTAAAAAAATAACTCATTATGAAAAGAAAAGAATATAAATTTATTGGCACATTTTATAAAATTGCTGTTTCAAAAGAGTTCGATTGAATTTCAGAACTATATGGTAAACAATCAAATTCCAAGAGGAAAGAATATAAACACAAGGCAAATATTTTTATCCTTAAGAGTGCAAAGCAGTAAAACAGTATTTATTATTTAAAAATATAAATTTAGCCTTTTTTCAGTTTTAATGTACTATTAAAACAAGTAAAGTATATCCAAATAAAGTTGATACTAAGATATAAATGTTTTGATAATACTATCAGATTCAGATACTCTCTCGATCAAATATTATTAGATTCAGATACTCTCTCGATCAGATATTATTAGATTCAGATACTCTCTCGATCAAATATTATTAGATTCAGATACTCTCTCGATCAGATATTATTAGATTCAGATACTCTCTCGATCAAATATTATTAGATTCAGATACTCTCTCGATCAAATATTATTAGATTCAGATACTCTCTCGATCAAATATTATTAGATTCAGATACTCTCTCGATCAAATATTATTAGATTCAGATACTCTCTCGATCAGATATTATTAGATTCAGATACTCTCTCGATCAAATATTATTAGATTCAGATACTCTCTCGATCAGATATTATTAGATTCAGATACTCTCTCGATCAAATATTATTAGATTCAGATACTCTCTCGATCAGATATTATTAGATTCAGATACTCTCTCGATCAAATATTATTAGATTCAGATACTCTCTCGATCAAATATTATTAGATTCAGATACTCTCTCGATCAAATATCATCAGACTCAGATGCACTCTATTGATCAGATATTATCAGATTCATATACTCTCTCGATCAGATACTCTCAGACTCAGATATTCTCGAAATCAGATACTAACAGATTTGTAAAAAAATATTACAAAATTGTGATTCCTTCAGGAAAAAAATATTCATATCGAAGCAGTTATTATTCAATAATAAAAAAATTACACACATTAAGAAACAAGAAAAAATTGTTTTTTAATCAGCTGATTTCGTAAAACATTGCTTATGAGATATATTTGAATGAATGAGCTTGCGCAAACTGTTGTTTTAAAGTTTTTTTGATATTAACTCATCCAAATTTATGAAAAACATGTAAATGTGGAAAAAATATGCGGAAAAAATATGTGAATAGTATATTTAACACTACATTTAATTCTTAAGATTTGATTAAAACTTGATATATAAAAAATAATGTTTTATTCTTTGTTTTTGTATAGGTTATTAAAATAAAATAGGATAGTTTGAATTTACATAAAGCAATAAATTATTTTTCAATATATATATATATATATATATATATATATATATATATATATATATATATATATATATATATATATATATATATATATATATATATATATATATATATATATATATATATATATATATATATATATATATATATATATATATATATATATATATATATATGTATGTAAATATATATTACATATGTATGTATAAAATTAAATTACAGAATCTAATAATTTTAACGTAGTAAAAATTACATAGAGCTTATCTTTAATCATTTTTATCAAACACATAATCTTTTTATCTGTGTGAGACAGAAACATGAAATTAGAAAAACCAACAAAAACATTTCATTAAAATTATTTTAAGAACATTACACAAACAATTTAAATGAGTAAACATGGTTCTTTTATTTGTTTATGATAATTTTTCATTTAATGAATAGAAATTATCTCCACATGCAAATATAAATATTTATAGAATTTAAATTTTATAAAATTAGGCTGTTGATAATAATAAATACGGTTCAAAAATAAGCTTATCAATTTTATGGGCCTAATAAGCCTATCAACATTGTTATTATTTTCCCCCTTCTTTTAGAAATAAAACTAAACTGTTTATTTTACTAATATGAAACTAATAAAAATTTTATTTACTTAATGACATCTGATTTAAATTTACCCTCATATTTTTATAATTGGTCTATATTAATTTGCACAAGACAAATGATGTTCGTTTTACTACACGACCGTTTGTTTTGCGAAAAAACGGATGCTTTGCTAATTTTATATAATACAACATTCGCTGACGAACAATAAACAATATCCTTTAGCATTTTAATTCCTAAATAAAACTCATTATCTATTTAAAAAGCTTAGTTTAAAACATAAATATCGACTGCCATTGATTTATCCACTTATTGCAGGGAAATTTCACGCAGCTTTGATTGCCTTTACAGAAAAGAACGTTTGTTGCGAATCATTTAGTCCGTGAGTATCATGCAAGAAACATTGCAATGCAAATAGTTGTTTTTTTTTCTTTCTCTCTAACTTTTTCCTTAAATTATTGGACTATGAAATGTTTAAATTTTTATCATAAAATATCGCATTTGGGATTTCATTTTATTTTATAAGCAGCGTTATACAGCAGACCTGATTTTGAGTATACGACTATCCATATAGCCTTGTAATTTTAAACCCAGCCCAGAAGATCGAGAAACAATGGAGCAAACTTGCTTTAGTGGAAGGTTTTCTGATAAAACTAACTCGCATTTGCGTTGCATGGAAAAGAAAATCTCGAAAACTTCCCACGGTTAGTCCAATATCAAGGATTCTAACCCATCATCCGTATACGACAGACGTACAGCATCAGTCCCCGGTAGAAGAATTCGACCAATCAGCCACCGCTAGGAGTTGAATCTGGCTATCACCTCATTGGGAGGCTCTATCAGCTGATCCCCCGCAGCATCGCTTTTGGGATTACAGCTAAGAATATTTAAGAAATTTACGTTATTTATTATTATTATCATATTTTTTACTTTCCGCTTTTTACCAGTATCCCATAATGGTTTGGTCCCTGAAACCCTTTTATTAGGGACATTAGGGAACTTAACAACATTTGAGACCCAGCACTCCCTCTTTTAATCTTGCTCTGCTTAGGAAATAATACTTTTCAATAAAATAAATTTTATCAAGTGTGTGGCTATACGATTTGGTAAAACTCAAAATTGAGTCTGAAAGAAAATGCGAGTATATACATCTATAATTTATGATACATATATTAAAGTATAGTTGTGACTACCAACAGACAAAAATCACAATAAATGATCAGTAATACTTTTATGTGGTATCACAAGATAACATAAAAGTCGCATTATGACCTCTTTGGGACAATATAAAACAATCACATTTATGACTGTGACAGCTGTGACCGCTTTTGACTTTAACATGACGGATCTGCGACAATCGGTGCTATCTGGGATTATTCAAGTTATTCAGGGATTGTATTTCTTAAAACTCTTTGCCACAACATTCATTTTCCATAAAGAAGCCTACTCGACAGTCTTAAAGCATTCAGTTTTGAAAAATTTCCAAGTTGTATTGTACTTTTAACAAGCATTTTTATACAAAATAAATAATATACTGATAATCATAATAAACTTCTTCGGAAAAACATCTCATATTCATATTATAATTTCATATTATGATTACATTATTTCACATACGTATAAATGTAAAAGCATGATTTTTAAATTTAGCATTGAAAATGTTTTTTCGCTATTTTGAAGAAATCATATTTTTATATTATAGTGAAAACATTCGCATTTTGTATAGAATTTTTGATTCTACGATATTCAGTTTTTGAAAAAGTTTTTACAAAACTGAAAATATGGAAGTAAAATTAGTTAATTATAGGGCATCATTTCCAAGCCTTCAAATAACATATACAATGTGTCCCACCCAAATAAAACCAACTTGGTTTTGTGTCATAACTAACCGCAAATTTTTTGTCTTTTATTGGCATTAGAATTAATTTATGGCTTCATTGCAAAAACATTCCATTTAAAAAACAAGCAGAATTTTTGTAACATTTTGCACTAAATTTTTGAAATAATTGTTATTTTGTCTATTTTATGTAATTTTTTGCATGATAACTACAGTTCTGTATTTTTACATTTAAAAATGTATATTTAAAAGGTACATTTTAAAGGTACATTAGATACATATAAAAATGCATCAAAGCACCAAAAAATGGTGATAACTATGCACCAAAATTTTGTACAGTATGTTACCGAATTTAAGAATGTAAGTATTTTAAATTTCGAATTTTTAAGACTTCAAAAAGTTTCGAAAATACTTTAAAATATTGAAACTCTATCCATTTCAAGAAATAAAACTTAAGAAAATATATTCAAAATCCTTAATGCCGTGATGGCTCAGTGATTATGGCACTCAATTGTTCCTTCCCAATTCATTCAGCTTCAGATGGATGGGTACCAAAGCAGAAAAGAAAGCAATGCCATTGGTTACAAGAGCATATCACAATTTTCTACTTTACTAATTAATAACTTAAAAATCTCTCTTTAGGCATAGTTAAGATTGTCTGTCATCATGTTTTTGGTTGTCAGTAAGTGCCAAGGGAGCTTCCTTCGTCTTCTGGTTGAAATCTTCTCTCCGAAGGTGACGAGACCTGAACCCAAATATCCTATTTTAGGGAAAATTATATCTTTATGAAGTTTATATTGTTCTATTTGTTTGTTATTGTTAAGTTTTATTCACCGAGTTCTTTAGTAAAATGTGATAGGTCTTCGAATAAGATGTTGTAAGAGTAACTCCAAATCGGACTTTCATACACACTTTAAGGAAGAATGAGACGTGGGTCTTAAAAGGTTACTATGTCCGCCTTTATTGACGTCATCCATACCACAATGTGATATTCAATTGTCGCAGTGACATCACCGTGACACACGGTGACCCAGTTGAGACGGAAATGTCACTATTTCGTCACATTGTGACTATGTTGAGACGTGACTACATCGCATCTTTATCTCACGGTGACCAAATTGAAACCTGAATATGTCACATCTTCGTTACATGGTGACCGTGTTGAGATGTAAATACGTCACAGTTTCGTCGCACCATTACCCTGTTGAGATGCGAATGTGTCACATTTTCGACATACGGTGACGTCACTGCAACTGGCAAATGTCTCATTATAGTTCCAATTTGAGGTCTGTTGAAGTCAAAATACAACGTCACTAAAGGCGGACATAGTAAACTTAAAAAACCTACGCGTCAACGTCACAGGAGTCACAGGAGTCTTTACAATTGAGTGTCTGTGGTTGTCGCATTTCTGTTGCAATTTAATAACGGCGTTATGTGGAGGACAATATTTTGTTCGATTATCTGTTATTCTTCCACTAAAATGTGATTTTCCTTTCAAACTTAATTTAGTACATGCATTCATACATTTCTTATTTGAAAAAACTTAGCTAATGATATTCAGGGCAAGCAAATTGTGAAAATTTAATAATGTTTTTTATACATAACAAAAATATACACACTTTAAATATTAAAATATCTTATTAAAAAAGCTTTGAATTATTTCTTATAATTCATTTTCTCAAGCTTATGAATTGGTAGATTGTTATCAGTTATAATATACTTACGTTTTTAAAGATCATCTTAGAAATTAAAACTTGAACACGTTTATTATTTTATTTGAATTACAACATTTTGTACGTAATTTTAAATAAATAATTTAATCACTATTTTAAATTTAATATTAAAATAAAAGTACATACACATCACTGTATCTTAAATTGTCTTTGGCCAATTAAGTAATACTTATTCAGCTCTTTGTAGCAAAAACAAAGGCATTTCCTTACCTCTTCTAGCGTAAAGCTGTTAATTGAATTAAAACAAATAGCAATTTTAAAAGGCTTTCTCATGCATTCGTTTCAATTTTTTCAAAATTTTAAATAGCTCTATTTATATAATTTTAATGCATGTTTCCCAGGCCTTACTTAAAATCAAAGGCTTATTAAATTCGTCTACAGTGAAGTCGGTTTAGCTGGCTACGTAAGCTGCGCTATAACTCGTCTCAAAGGAGTTCCATGGGATCGGGGATCTAAGAAGGCAGTTTTTGATAGGAATTGACTTCAATCACAGCTGAAGTAAGTGTTTACAGTGAGGTCGATTTGGCTGGCTACGTAATCTGCTCTATAATTCGTTTCAAAGTTGTTCTATGGGATCTGGGCTCTGAGAAGGCAATTTTTGATAGGAATTGACTTCAATCACAGCTGAAGTGAGTGACGCTTATTTTGAATGAATTTGTAGAAATTAAAGATACGTTGATATGCTAAGCTGAATATTTTAAGCTTATCATTAAATGAATAAAATATTTGGAACTAAACTTATAAAAATACAAAAATGAATCTGACTAATCTAAGAATGAAAAATCTTTAAATGCAAGCTACTTTTAAATGGATTGCATTGTATAATTTATTCTTATTTGGTTAAAATTATCTAAAGCAATGTGCGTTTAAAATGAATACGTCAAATAGATTGATAGAAATAAAGTAGTTAAAATTAATATTTAATTATTTTTACGAAGTTTATCAAGAAGTTAATAGTTAACAGTTTGTAATATCTTATAAATTGGAAAGAAATGACAAAAACTTTACTTCAATTTTATTCTATTTCATTGGAATATTTCAATAAAACTTTCGCTTAATAATCTGAAGAAAATTCATGAAAGCTGTTCTACTAAATCTAAAATTTGAGTTATAAATTAACTGCGTTGGAACTATGAGAAAATGAATAATAAGAAGAAATAAAAACACTAAAATCTCATTTAAATAAAAATGATATTTAAATAATTTTACAAAGTTTGTTTTACGGTGAGAAAAAGAATAATAATAAGAAATAAAAACACTAAAATCTCAATTAAATAAAAATAATACTTAAATAATTTTACGAAGTTTGTTTTACGGATAATTGGCAATTACATGTTTACTATTTATTTCCCATTACTTGGAATTTGGCTTAGTACTAAAAAAAATAGTGAAATTGTTTCAAATAATACAACAACGCTACAACAATATACAAAAATACACCACTTTGTAACGCATTTCATTTTAAATTCTAAATTTTAAAACAATGAGTTCAAATGATAAATAAAAAAAAATAGTATTTCATTTTTTTGCCGTAATTTTCTTATGATTAACCCCTAATTACTGCTAATTTATGTAATATAAAAAAAAAAATTTTATCACACAAACTTTATTTTTTCTGAATTAAAATAAATTGTACTATTTATGAAGTAAAATTATGAAAGTTGTACCTACTATATTAAGAAATTGAGCACTTAACGACATATTTCATCGTATATTCGAAATATAAGTGAGTAAATAAAATGCAATACATATCTCGGTGAAGGTAAAATTAATATTTAGCTATTAATGTATATTACAATGATTAGAAATTGTTTTTATACATCACCCTGGTTACATTAATTTTTCTTTACTTACTTTCAATTTTTAATAATAAATAGCTCTCTACTTATCACCAAAACTTTCATTTAGAGACTCTTTCACCTGCAAAGTTTTATGCGGAGGAGCACCATCTAACTGGTCTTGTATTTATCTAGTGGAATGTTTTCTCTAAATTCCTCTACAGAAGTTAGAATTTCGTTTAAGTAACGCATACTTATTAATATGCCTGGGTATAATATAGGGCCCAAAATCTGGTATCCCATAAATTTCACAGCATAAGTTTACAGAAAACTTTTGTTGTTGTAGTACAAAAAACTTTTGTTGTTGGCGTACAGAAAACTTTTGTTGTTGGCGTGCATAAAAAGAGTTTGAATCACTCCAGTAATGCTCATTGGGACGCGATATTGAACCGTTTTGAAAAAACTTAATTCGTCTGTCCAGACAACTGATTGAAGAAAATTTGGATTAAACACCAATTACAATAATCTAGTCCTAGGTGGTAATCATTTGGTGAAAGTGCCTGAATAGTAAACGGTTATTATTCATCGAAGTATATTAGAAGTATTCTCCGGACACAAGTGCCTGAGATATTTAATTGGTTGCAGACACTTCTTATACTTTAGCGAGAAAAGAAAGCTAATAAAAAAAAAGAAACCCAAAATATCAATTTCGTCTTTATCTGTTAGATTAATGAGTCCTCCTGGGCTATACTGTCTGTGAAAAGACTTCGTAGTCTTTTCATTAAGCGCAGTATAAAGTGTTTTGATGGTGGCGGCCTATTTGGATATCTTTGATGACATTTCATGACTGCTACTTATGGAACTTTATTAATCATAACAATCATAGATCGTAATCATAAATAGAGTGTGAATCATAGATCAAAGAGTTCTTCCTTACTATAACGAGGCATATTGATATGAAGGTGATGTAATTTTTTTTTAAAACTAAAAACTTTCATATTAACAGCTGTCTAGTGCGGCTAATTTCGTCAGAAAAGAATTATGAAAAAAATTTTACTTTTCAAATCAGGAGACCAATTTGAACTTCTACAAATTTTCAAGCGAATAAAATATAAAGCAAACGAATGATCTAAAATTGATAAGAACTATAAAAACTTACATACAGAATAATCGTTTTTCACAAAGTAATTTAAAATTTTAATAATGCATAGGTAAAATTTGATTTTTAATTTTGCTCGAAGAAATTATTTTTTACAAGAAAAGGTTTATTTTGACAGTGACTTTAGTTTTCTCTTATTATTAAATAATACTTTGAATTTAGAGTTAGAAATGGGCAAACGGTTCTTTATTTTAGTATATCCTCTTTTTAGAATCATTTTCAAGCTTGTCAAAAATTTATTTTTAACTTATGCTTGATGTAAAAGGTATCAGAATCGAAAATTTAATTAAGCCAATTCGTTAAAATAAACCCAATAAAGAAAAACAACTGTTTTTTTTTTTTTTTTTTTTTTTTTTTTTTTTTTTTTTTTTTTTTTTTTTGTAGTTGTGTAGTAATATGGCAACCAAATTGGGACAAACTTATATTTCTCCCCCCAGCGGCGGAAAGATTAATTTCTAGATGCACAATGAATTTATCTATTTTTTTATGTTTCTTTGTTTGATTTTAAGAAATTCGCTCTAGTTTGTCGTTTTCTTTTTCTTTTTTTAAATTTACATTATCTTCAATTTTATCGTGCAACGACAAAAAAGAAAAAATTGCTTTTTTGTATTACAGAGAATCGTCTAAAATACTTCTCTGTGTTTCCTTATTAGGAAGAAACTCGTAAAGGCTACGCATTTACTAATGTACTAGAATTAAAAAAAAACTTTAGAAAATTACAAAAAAAATCTTAATGATGCTTGTTATTAATACACTTACTACCTCGAAATTTCTATATCATTGTCAAAAATGCCAAATAAAACGAAAAAACTACCATGTTTCATAAAAATTAATATTTCTTTCAAGTTTTCTGCACTAGTAAATATCAAAAGTAAGAAAATAGTACTAGCCTCATTTTTTTCTGAGCGACTAATAAAATATTTTATTTTTAAAATAAAAAAAGACATTTAATCATTAACGAAATAATGAAAGTAATGGTGTTTTCAAATAATTTATGTTTTTATTCCATTAAGCATCTCTATGGAAAATTTTTATGATAAATTTTAGTACAATTTCATGTTTATCAAGCGATTTTCCCTGTAATTTATTTTTCTTCGAATTATTGAATTTTCTCGAAGTGTATCAGTCCAACGTGTACGATGTAAATGGCCCTCTTATAATTGATTTCTCGGTTAATTTTTCAGTCAGGATGAAGCGTTAATTAATATTTTTAGTATTTTTTTGCGGGGAACACTTTTATGTCTGCATATTTTCTTTAGGGGCCGTATAAAAGTTTTCAAATTTGTAACTTTTGAATAATTCGTCAGGTTACAAAAACTAAAATGAAATGAATGATCGATAAAAAGTAAACGATATCTTAAATTGGGCCATATGTCCATAACCTTTAGATCTAGAGATATTTAGGTGCACAGCATTTCTGAGACCATATTTTCCAGGTATAGTACGATTGTTAATTAGAAATTCCGATGACTTAATAAATTCCGATAATGATAATATCTAAGTTCAAAATTTTGTTAAGGGGGAACAACACAAGTGGAAGCCTGCAAAAAAGAAGGATTTTTTTAAATGAGTTTTGCAATGATTGTGATAAACTTAATGCATTTTTTTAAAATCTTATTATACATATTTTAATCTTCATTTTACACAAATACAAAAATTCAAAAGCTTACATAATATAATACTTCTAACTAATTTTTTAAATTATCCATGAATTACTGCACTCATAAGTTGATATAAAAACATACAAATTTGAATCCGTTTGAATTTTTTTACGTAATTTAACATACATAATTTTAACAAATTATTTCAATAAAATATTTAAAATTATAGAAAAAATGCTCTGATAATTGCGAGTTTATTTGTTCATATATGACATATTATGATGTAACTTTTACATTTTTACAAATATAAATACAATATTTTGCACGAGAATTTTAAAAGGATCGAAAAATGCAATATTTGTTTTTCACTTTTTGAAAATTTTACTGCGTTGTTACCCCTTTAATGAAGCAATAAATGCTAAATGCAAAGAAAAAACTGTTCTATTTGATAACCAAACGATAACTAAGGAAAAAAAATAGTTCTAAGTTTTAAATCTTTTTTATTTCATTATTAAAGAAATTCAAAATCTAGGTGCATGAAAGTAGTTTATAGAGTCAGTAAAATGCATTTTAAATGCGTTTTATTTTTGTATTTTGTGTAAAATGTATCAATATTAATGTAAGAAAATTAACTTCCAAGTGACGCATGACATTTAACTTAAAATATTGTCAGCATTCCCCCATTGAAATGATATTCTAATGATATTAATAATTAATTATTGAATTTATATTTAAAAGCTGTGATATAACGTCCTAATTGAATTCGTCAATTTCATGTAAAAACCTTTAAAATTAAATGTTTGCTACAAAAACAGATTCCACGTTAAATATTCCTTGATAAATACTGTCAAAAAAATATGTAATTTAATGGCCATTTATCGTTTTACGGGCAAGACTCGCTTTTTAAGCTAAATGGTAAAGTTCTGTAAATTTACGTTATTAGTGCATCACTATACCGTACTGTTTACACACCCAGGAATCTACAACCTAGTCGATTTTTCACGATCGAAAGTGACGTGAGACTGCTGTAAATCACTCCGCTCTAACACTCGTCCTGAAAAATGATTTGTTATGGTTCGATTTTCAAATCAAGCTGGGTTCCGACATTTGAAATGGGATTTAATATAAAAGTCCAGATCATCTGTTAAAAATATTCTTTTTTATAACTAAAATTCAATTCAACCAAAGAGAGAAACCTTTCTCAATACCTCCTTAAAAATGAACATTGATAGCAGAAATAATTGCAGAAACTGCATTGCAACAGAACTATTTTCAAATATGATTAATTGCGAAATTAACAATACTGCTAAACAAAAAGCTCTTACTGAACATTCAATTTTTTTAAAACAAAATTATATATTACGGAATTTAGAGCTGTAATTTTTTTGCTCTTTCAGGGCACTTTTTCTAATACGTTGCTATAAAATTTTGTTATAATATGTAATAATATGTTCGAATACAGTTTGTTGTAGTATTTTGTTATACAGAGTTCCCGCAGTCCATGAAAACCTTTAGTAGTGGCAGTAAGTTCTTATCTAACTTTTAGTAGTGGTAGTAAGTTATTTCTTATTTCAATATACCACTTATAAGTGCTTTAGAAAGCTGGAATTTTTATACTTATATACTTTCTTTGAAAAGCAATTTTAGTGGTGAACACAGAAATTAAAATATTGACATTTGTTCATTTTCGTTACCACTTCTTAAAGTTTTCAAGGTGCGCGGGATATGTACTAACATTCACTTTTTAAATGTAATTAAAGTACCAAAAAGAAGTATGTCTTAAATTAGGGGTGCACAACCTAATGCCCGCCAACTCTCAATGTGCGGCCCGCAGCAGCAATCTGAACAAAATAATAATAAAAAAAATTTTTTTTTATATATTTTTATTTATTTTATTTTTTTTGAAAATAAAAAAACTAAGTTTTTGACTCATCCAAACTCCATCAATGTAGTTTTTCAATTGCTTCAATTGCTCGATGGTTAACACTACTGATTTCCGCATAATTTTGAAAATCCCAATATTTTAATACGACATTATTACGATACGCGAATCTCGAATTTTAGTTATCAATTTTGACGCTTTTCGTGTTCGCCGATTTCATCGTAAATTGTATAACATTTCGGTAGCTATTGCTATCGCGATTTTTTTAAATATGTTTTAACGTCTTGAAAGTTATATAACGCTTTATTTGCGCAAACTTCGTAGCAAATCTAAATGACTTATCGCAACTCATTTCAGTATGGTTTTTAAAATTTCGATATTTTTAGCACGATATTAATATTATTACGAGTCGCTCATTTAAATAACCATTACTTGACGTGGTTTATCTGTGCCAATCTTATTGCAAATTTTCGATTGTTATTTTGGCAATTATTGCTACGCATTTCTACAAGGTTTTGAAAGTCCCGATATTTTTTACACGCTCTTGCGGCAGTTTCGAATCCCGTATTAAAATACATCGATCATTTTCTGACGTACTTTATTTATGCCGATTTCATCGTAAATATAAAGAGATTTTGATAGTTTTTTTGGTAGCTATGACTGCTCTTTTCTCCGTGATTTAAAAATTTCTGATATTTTAAATACTATAGTTTGACAGCTTTTGAATTAAGCATTAAAATAATTATTTTTTACGTTCTCTGTTTGTGCCGATTTTAACATAAATATAAGAGGTTTTTGAAACTCTTTTTCCCTGTTATTTCTGAATTTCCACTTGTGATTTAAAATATATTGATATTTTAAGAAAGTATGAAGAAATGATATTCATAAATTTCTATTCTGTTTTAATGTTTTTTCTTGAAACTTACGTATCTTATTACGTATCTTAGCAAAATCGACACCTTCCCAGAGAGAATTAAAAAAGACGAGATGTGTAAATTTATATTAAACTCGGTCCCTTTTCAGAAAAATAATTCAATACGCGTGCATATTTCTTTATCCCCGTGAACACGTGCAAGTTTAACAAAGCATACCCAACCTATTCTTTTTCGTTGTCATATGATTAAAAAATCACGCATCGCGATTCGCATTTAAGCGTTTTAAAAATCATACGTTTTGATTCTCGCAATTTATAAATTACACATCGTAATTCGTATTCTCGCGATCTAAAATTGCACATCGCATTTCCTATTATTATTAACGAGATTTAAAAATCATCCATCGCGATTCGTATTCACGAGATTTAAAATCACATATCGCGATTCGTTTTCTGGCGTTTAAAAAATCATTGGCTGTTACTCTTGTCGCAATTCAAAAATCCTACAACGCGATTCATATCCACGCGTTTTAAAAATCACACGTTGTGAGTCTTTTCTCAATCTAAAAACCACACATCCCGATTCGCACTCAGGCGATTTAAAAACCACGCATCACGTTACTTATTCACGCAATTTAAAAATCACGCATAGCATTCGTATACAAGCAATTTAAAATTAACACATCACTATTTCTATTCACGCGATTTGAACATCAGGAAAGGAGGAGCACCATATAGGACAAAATCCAAAACTGATTAAGTTATTTGCCCTAAGTTTAATATTGTCCAAAACAGCAGCTTCTGTCGAAAGACTATTTTGCAGAATGAATTCGGCATGTCGAAAATTACAAAGCAGTCTGCAAACAAAATCATTACATTTTCATATAATGGCTCGCAAAAGCTATCACATGATCAAGTAGATAAAATTATCGCAATATTTAAAAATTTTCAAATTGCAGAATGACCATTAAGAAATGTTTTAAACCATTTTCTGCCTACTTGTACTAATTTATATCATTTATGATTATATGCTTGGAAGTGATTTGTATATCATTAAATTTTTACTGTAAAAAATGTAACGAAGATTAGTTTCGCAAAGTAATGTAACTTTTAATTAATTGTTAATATAGATGTGTATAAATTGTAAATAGTAAGTGCCATGTTAAAAAAGTATTGGTCATAAAAAGTTGTAAACAAGTATCTTAATAGTTTTTTTATTATTAAGGAAAATAGCTCCTTCAAAATTAAGGTTCTTTTCTCTCTCAGGCCCGCCTCTTATAATTTATTTAAAATAAATGTTTTAAAGTTAAAGTATATTCCCTTTTAAATATTGAATCTTATTTTGCGCTGAAGGGTGTTGCTTTAATTTTAATCATTTTTAATGCTATAAATTTTCTTTAAATCAAAGTGTTTAACTTGCATTTATTTTAATAACTAGAATATTTTTTCTTAAATTTAAGTTAATGAACAAACTTTTTAATGTTAAAATTTAGGTTTAAATGGACTTTCGTATTATGTAATATGATAAAAAAAACATGAATTTTCCCATTGTGTTTAACTACTTCAATTTATCTGAATCTTTTTTACAGATAAATTGATTCGAATTTTCAGATTCTTTTTTTTCCCCAAGTAATCAGTTTTGCAGTTACTAATTTTAAGCATTCAAAGGTATTTAATTTTATGCAAATACAATACAAGGTTGACTTATGAAAGAAATTTAATGCCTAGAACAATGATGTTTAGATAACAATTACTACCTACAATTGCTGTCAACATATGTCTGTCTAAATACTTTGGCATGCTGCCCTTAATTGGTCAATCTGCTGTCCGGGAGGCCCTACACTCAAAGAGTTCTGCATCCCTATCTTAATTGGTATATTAGTAAGTTTTTGAAATAAATAAAAAAAATAGATAAAAAGATAAGCATTTTTAAAAGTTAGGAATCAAACTTTTTTTTAATAAGGTGTTCAAAGTGTCACTTGACACGTTCGTCATTTAAGCTATTTTCAAACATAGTCAATCAACATTTAATAACTTTAATGTTGATTAATTATATTTAAAGGCTAAAATTGGATCAAATTCTCTATGAAAAAAAATAAATCTACATTGTGCATGTTAAAACACTTGTCAAATATTTCCATGATGATCTTTTCTATCTATCAATTACAACTGACAAGTGTTAGCTTCTGCATGATGTTATTTGCATTTTAATTGAGATTAGTTTTCATAATTTACATCCAAAGTTTTTTAAAAAGAAAGTCTTAAAGGTACGTTGAGGTTTCTTCCTTGTACTGCTTATAACTCAGCTTGTTCATAATGTTAATGTTGGTTATTTTCAAGATTAATCAATGAATATTGACTATATTATAAAATTCAGAGCTCAAAAAGGATTTTTATCGAATGTGTGGCCCACACACTTAGTTTCGGTAAGTTAAGTTAGGTCCAATATGCCACTCTCTTTCAGTGGTTTTCAGGTAAACTCTAATGTAAACTGAATCTCATAGTTTGACCTTCCAGAAACTTCGCTACTCCCAACAAAAAGTCCAAAAATAAGTCAGCAAACTAGCATCCCATCAATTGCTACTCCAGTAACGCAATTCCTTTAATCACTACTCCAATGATGCAATTCCATCGATTTATGATTCCATCAATTGCTACTCCAATGATGGTTGTTGTTGCTGATACTGGCAACTAATTCTAGTATATGATTCTAGTAACTGATTCTAACGGATGAATCTGGCAAACTTATAGTTTTTTTCATCCAAGAGGGCAGTAAACTTTCACTTTCTGGTTGTTTCACTTCCTCGTAACTCAATAGCGACACTGATGGCTTCGTTACGCCATTACTCGATCTTTTAAAAATTATCCAGCTCTGTATTTATCTGATCGTGGGGTGGACCCTCAAAGTTATTGCTAAATTTGATAAATCTAAGCATAACAAATTTAATAACAAAAAAATAACAGTCCATAGTTACATAACATTTCAATTTCTCAGGACATGTCTGCACGCAGTGATCTACCATTTAGTTAATGTAAGGCCGGCTGCTCCGTCTAGCAGCCATATATATATATATATATATATATATATATATATATATATATATATATATATATATATATATATATATATATATATATATATATATATATATATATATATATATATATATATATATATATATATATATATATATATATATATATATATATATATATATATATATATATATATATATATATATATTTGATTTTAATATAATTTGTTTTATGATTTGAAGCTATAAAAATATACTACGATGTGCAATGCATAATTTTTATGTAATAATTAGAATAAATCAAAAAAAAGTTTTTATTGAATTTTTTTTAGGAAATAAAATATTAAATTGAATGCAATTATTTCAAGGAGGTATTTGAGAAGTTTCTTATGAAATAAATTTTTGTAATCACGCTTTTTATGAAGTGTAGGAGGAATGGAATGAAATTTCTTCAAATAAATAAAAAGTCATTTGAAAAACACCTTTTGATCAATATACAGTGAAAAGCATAGTTCTTCAGTGCAGAGTAGTAAATAAAATATCACAAATTATTTTATTTCCTCAATTTATATTCTGAAAACCATTTTTTGTCACTAAAAATATGCGCAATTGCAGAAGGACAGAATATCGTTTAATCTTATCATGGCTCAAAATTGAACCATATTATCAGTAAAGAACCGAATTGATCCCATGTGATAAAAATGCTTTGTAACCTGCCTATCTTGTATGTTGACAGCTGTCAAACTTATTTAGGAATATTATAGAAAACCCTTCATAAGTTAACTGAAATTTTTTAAAAACTTTTCTATATTATTATATTACGCATAAAAATTTTGCAAGATTTGTGAAATGATATTAAAGACTAACCTACTTATGAATTGACCATAAGATGAACCAAACATATGACATTTGTACCGAAGAAGTTTGTAAAATAATAGAAGAAAAATGAAACTACAATAAATGCAATGCTTTCTAATTGCATATATGCTCTAATGTTGGGATGCATCACTATAAAAATATGTAATATTTAAAACTAATTGTTTTAATTTTTATAAACAAATTGTAATTAATTGTGCAATTTACCTTATTTTTAAAAATATGTGGAGTATTTTCGGAATCAAATTTTAAAGACATGTTAAAAAAATTTTACTTATTTTATTCTGTGATACATAAGAATTATATAGTATATATGAAGATAACATGATTTTAGATATGTTAAAAATCATCAGGACCACCTATCTTAATTGAGTACTAAAGAAGGTTTCACTGACTCTAGAATTTATAACATATGTTGTAAAGCTGTTTCTTACAGTACTTTTAATACAATGAAGAATTATTTAAACTAATGTTTTGAAAAATGTTACAAACAAAAAGCGGAGTATCATGAAATGATTTTTGAAGTAAAATAAATTTTTACACTTAAAAATACAGTTCCTTTAAACGAAATCCTTTCGAAACATAAATGGGGGAGCCTTTTAACGAAGTTCCCTCCAATTTTTTTCAGAGAAACGCGGGTAACTGCATCTAATAGTTTGGCCGGAATTTTTTTTTTTTAGAAAAAAGAGCAAGAAAGTTTTTTAAAAAAATTATTTAATTGAAAAAAAAACTATGTAATAATAAAACGACTAAAATTGCGTTAAATTATGATTAGGTACAAAATATGTCTTTATTCAAATAATGTTCCTTTAAGAAACTCAAGGCAGTTTACAATCAGTAAAATTATGCAGTAATATAGTTTCGAATAATTTAAAAATTGAACGGAGAACAAGTTTTTGAAATATTTATAAAAATAAATTACATTGAAGTAAACTTTTTGTGAAAATTTTTATGTTAAAAACGAATAAGAACAGATGAGAAGAACTTACTTTATTTACGAAACATTTCATAGAAAAATGATACTTTGGGGCACACTATATAAAATTTGTTATTTAAAAATAATCTAAAAAAAAACTTTTTTGAAGAACTATTTTATTCTTATTATGCAAATAAATTTTTTGGTAGTAAAAATAAAAGCTATTTAAAACTATTTTGATGCTTTAAAAATGTAAATGAAAGTTTTCATTTACGGTATTAGGAAGTAAAAGCACACTTTTTGCAAACATAACAAAGGAATATTTATGTTATGATTTTCGCAATTAGTTGATTCGTATTGTATGGAAAATGACAAACAAAACTTTTTGAATTTCACAAATAAAATAGTTTAGTATCGATAAAAAATATTAAAAGATTTATTAAAATCTAATTCTGAAAAGAATGAAATAAATCAGAGAAAATGAGTGAATCTCATAAGTTTTCTTGTTCTCTATTCAGTGAATCAGATATTCTTTAAACAGAACAAATAATTATTGGCTTTTCTATGTTGTGTTAGTCTCTGTTCATTCGAAATCAATACAATCGTTTGTGTCATAATCAGTTTTAATCATATTTTTTCAGTTACACTGTTCTTTTTTCCTCCCGATTTTATTTATTTATTTTTAAAGTACTTAAATATTTAGCCTGGATGCGAGACACTTTATGTAAGACTCTAAAGAGGAATTCAAATATACCAAAATATAGGAAATAGCTGTATAGATATATGGAAATAGCTGTATAGATTAGTTCCTCTAAGGATGTGAATTAAAGGCCATTAAATTTTAATTTTTACTACCTTTATTGATTATTATGTCAATAATATTAAATGGAAAATTAATAGTTTTATGACATTATTAAAAATTTTTATTTTTACTATTAACTTCAATTATTTTGTTTAATTTTCAGTTAAATTTCCGTTGATTTTCATTTTTGCCCTTAAAAATGTATAAATGATTCTTTAATATATAGTCGCATTAAGATGGTTTTTAAATAAAAAAATTAATAAATAAAGAGATTCCAATTCGTACATATTTTAGGCATATTAGCATGGATAATAATAAAGTTTTTTTTAACAAATAATGTTATTCTATTTGGAATAGGTATGAATAAATTTATAATCGGCAAATATAGAAGCTTAGTGAGAACATAGACTTATCTGGGCCATAAAATTTTTCTGAAAGACAGTCTAGAAAGTGTCAGAAGAAACAAACGAACAATGCATTTTCATTCTACTTTCGTGCAACAACAGATAATCTTTTAAATCATTCATAAATGCAATGTTGTGGTGTCTCAAACCAAATCAACTCCAGAATTATTAATATTGAGTATCTTTAAATAGATATTCTTTAATTCCTCTTTCCACAACATTAATTTTAGAAATATATATTTTTCCATTTTAAAGGGAAAACAAAAAGTCCCTCAGAGAACTTTTTTACCCAATTGTTTATGTAAGCATTATTTACTTATTTTTTTTTAAAATTCCTTTCCTATTTCTTATAGTATGAGTAACTATTTTAATTTCTTGAATTTAAGAAGCTGAGAAGAATGGGCTGACTGTGTCTTATAAATCTTTTTACTTAATTGTTTTTTTTTTTTTTTACTTACGAAAATAAATGCTTAAATTTGCAAAAGAAAACAAAATTACAGCCCTTATACTCTCCTTTCATAAAACTTTTTGTAGCTAAAAACTCTGACCAATTAAGTCAAATTCAGTTTTTAAGTAATAAAATTGTACCAAATGTTGCCCACTATATTAATTTTATCTTTTTTAATACAAAATATTTAAATCCACGTTTTTGAATCGCCAATTACAGAAAAGTTATTCAAACTTATAATCCAATGTTTGACTCAAAAGAAGCCAACAGTTTATACCGATGTAAATTAGTAACCACAAAATTAGCTATAAATAATTCCACAACTTCACTCAGTAAAAAGTGCGGACAAAACTACCAAAATATGATAAAAGTAACCTTGCTTTATAGGAACACTAAAAAGCTCGGTAATTTTTAATGATTTTGGTAGAATTAGCAATGAAGCATAGTTTTATTATGTGTGAGGAAATTTGGTAAATGTGGTAAAATTTAGTAATTTTATCATGATGCCTTAGAGCTTGGCATAAAAACTATTTATTATAAACCATTATTAATGCTTCTCAGTTTTGTATTTTTTACTAAATGAGTTTTATACTAAATTTTGATAATATAAAAAAATATTTTTTACTAAATTTGGAAATTAAGAATTTCTGGTAAACAATTACCATATAAATGAAAAGATTACCGAATAAATTTTTTAAATACCGTATATTTTAGTTTTATTAACCTAAATTATGTTTTTAAATTTTTTTTAAAATTTCTTTTTTTTTTTTTCTTTTTTTTAACCAGAAATGTTATTACGGTATAGTATGGTAATTTTACGGTATAGATTGGACAACATTTGGTACAATTTTACTACTGCTTTCATGAAGTGATTATCATTGTAAAATATAATAGTATTTACCCTTGAGTTTTTAATGGTAAGGAATTCGATTCAAATAACCTTTCAAATATGTTATTATTTGAATTTAGAGGATTTTGTTTCATTATTAAAATGTGAAGACGATAAAAAATATCCTACAATGTGCAAAATATGTTACTAATTAAAATAAATAATTTTTTTACCATAACTAAAAATTGCTAAGGAAATTAATTACGTTTATTTTATCGATTTTTTTATATAAACTATTTTATCGCACTTGAATTTAATTTCTTCTAAATAAAAATAATATCCTTCAAGAGTCTTTGGTAAAAGAAATATAAAAATACCTTGTCCATTTGCAGCTTGCAGAGCAATAGCAGAATTCCACTGTGGTTGTACAAGAGCCCTTTGACCGGTTGTCATGTGAGAAGACCATACATTAGGTTGTGGTAGTCTTGAGTGATGTGGAGTCATGAAACGGCGGTCATCCAAAATTCGATCCATTAAAAAAAATTCTGGTCCGGATATGTCGTCTGCAGTTTTTAGTTTGGGTCTAAAATTGGCATCATGTCCTGTAGTATGACCCAAATAAAATTCAGTAGGACTCCAAAGAGTAGGTCTTGGTGAGTTTGTCTTAGAATCTGAGAGTAGAGAAGCTACCGAGAAATTCGAGATTAATTCCGATGTTTCTCTTTTAGTGGGTCCCATTAATATTTCACTCTTGGTATCCACATTTTTTAACGCAGGACTTGGACTTCGTGAACAATCTGTTTGGGTATCCATTTCCAAAAATTAATTTCTTAACATAATCCCTTTCGTTGATTTACTTTGCTCAAAAATTAATTTTCTTTTGGCTGCCTGCATTGAATGAGCGGCCGAAGCAAACTGGTTGGGGCAGTAGTCTCAGCCCGAAACTGATACCCGTAACAACAAAATAAAATTCCCTCTCTTGGGGAGAAAAACTCCCTACCTTTTTTTTTTTTCTTAAATTAATTGAGAAATGAAGTAACCGCCTTGAACTAAATAGGTGCTGTGTGTAAAAAGAGGCACCACCTTAATGGGCGTGGTTAAGTTTTATAAAGGTCCTCCCATTGGATGAGTGTTGACATATCCTTGCCTCCCTTTTCGTCGTTCTTAAGATCCTCTTTTAGGTATGAGAAACAATTCTCAGTTTCTTTGATAATAGGAAAATTTTTCGGACTTTAAAGCTGGCTTCTATTCACAACAATTGAAAACTTTTAAATAGTAAACTAATTTGAAATAAAATTATCGAACATCAAAATAATTACATACCGGGGAATAGTGCGGACAATCTATATTATATACATGTACGTGGTTATAAAATCAATGAGATTTTTAAAAAATAAAACAAAGAAAAAATTTCAAAAAGAAAATTTTTAAAAAAATTAAACGAAGTGGTATATAAACCACATATAAATAACATATAAACCACTTATAAGTACGCGGTCGAGGAAACTTCTTCTGAGTAGTTGTTTTAATTTAAATTATGTTTTATTGAAAGTTAAATTTTGTTTAAATTATGTTAGTACGGCATATGCGGAGAACAATATCAACAGACCGAAATGCTGGACCACAATAGACTTCACCATTTGTACAGAGAAATATATATTTGTACACAAATATTTATTCTAAACTTTAGTTTTTAAAAAGTAAACAAAGCTAGACGGAAGTAACGTATCCAATGACTAATGAACGTATCCAATATCCAATGAGCGAGCTAAGCAATTCGAAAGGAACCGCAAAAGCAGTTCCATGGTTCGACGAGCGTTGGCGAGCAGGGGATGGAGTTCCTAGTAATTCCTAATTTACTAAACAAAATTTTGAACATATCTAATATTTATTATAAATTTTTATTATAATTTTCTTATTAAAATTTAGCATTTTATTTCGATTTTAAGCATTTGAGATTTTATATTTTATTATACTGAACTAACTGCTTAGATTTGTGATTTTTTTAAATGTTTCCCTACTTTTTTTGCTGACATTTTTTATTTTGTTTTATTTTCGGATAATTAAAAAAATTGCGGGCTTTTTAATCATCGTCATGCTGGCTGCTGTTAATCATTGATGTACTGTAAATACTTGATAGATTAATATTGATGCAACAAGGAAGCACCGGTGAAACTTGCGATTTTTTTCAAGAAAACTGTTGTGTTTATTTACATTTCTAAATTATTTTACATTTTTATTCTCATGATAAACTCTTTTTTTCTTTTTTTTTTTGATCGATTAATAACTGGTTTGATTCCGAAAGCTGCTGCATTGCGTAGTCCTTAAAAGAAATTTATGAAAGAAAAAAAAAACAATTAATGCAGGAAAAAGCAATAAAAATGAAAGATATGTGACAAGACATCAGGGGACACAACACACAGGAGCCTTTCAGTTGTCAGTGGAAAAACCATAACTGAGAGTGCCCCGAGGCCCCATAATGGATAGACAAATAAGAGAAAATCATTATAAGAATTGAAAAGCACAGAAAAATAATGAGCCGGCAAACACAACTTAAAAGTACACACAGTGAGACTTAAAAATGATATGCCAACTTATAAATAAAAATAGTTACAGTTACTGTTAGAATAACCAAATCAAAATAAAATATAAATTGCCAAATCAGTAGGAATTGTCTAACTTGTCCCACAGCCCATTCTGACCAAATTTCAGATTCCACCAAATTTATTTTTTGCAAACAGAAAAATATTATTTATTTTATAGAATGCAAAACGTGATCACTTAAATATATTGAACAAACAGGTACTGAGTTAAATAAACGAATTAATAGTCACAGATCAGTCATTAAAAACTTTCCTAAACATGATAATTCTGATATTAAAGTGGTTCATTTTCAAAAACATTCTTTCAAAGATATTAATATACTTATTCCTAAATAAATTGAGGATTTAAATTTAAGATTAGATTATGAAAATATTTTTATTTGTAAATTAAAAACTTTAAACCCCTATGGGCGTAAACTTTAAACCTTTTGTAAATTAAATGGAGAAGGTAACCTAGATTTAAATAGTGTGTGCATTTATAATAAATTGAGAATTTTTAATAATAATATTTCCTGCAAACTGAAAGGATGCAAGGGGTAAACGTAAAGGTGAAATTAAAAATAAATTTATTTTGGTAGTTTTCAAAATTTTCTGCTTATTGGATGCCAATGATTTTAACATTAAAAAGATTAGGAGTTTCATTTATAGTTAAAATGGATGATTAAAGAACAATTAAAAATTATAAAATTTTCTACCCCTGAATTTAAATATATTGTTTTAGATCTTATTAAGTTTAAACTTGCAATCAACAATTTTGATTTATTAAATGTTTCAAAAATTAAAAAAAGTATTGTGTGTTATTAATTTTCTTGATAAAGATTTTGAAAGGGGTTTGCTACCTATGACTGTTAATAAACTTTCCGAATATTTCCCAATTAAAGAGAAGATCTGGGTTTCTCTTTGTTTCAGATATTGTAAGACTTTAAAGAAAAGAATTTGTAATTATAATTTCTATTGTAAAAATTTAAAAGATTTGGAGGATATTTGTTTGTGCGAACAAGAGCATTTTAAAGATTTTGTTAATAATGATTTTAAGCACATTGTCACTGGTGACCTTAACCTAATTAATAATAAAGATTTAAGATTTCTCATGGGACTTGGACTAAGTTAAGACTAAAAAAAAAAAAAAAATGCAAATAATGTTACTTAAGTTTTATTCTTGCTTCAATCAGTAAGGATTTAGATTGTTTTTGTGCGAAATGTTCAAGAAAATTCAATTGGCCTTTAGAGGGATTTAGTGAATGGAAATTTTATGTACTGTATGATTTCAAATAGAATTTTTTAAACAATAAATGTAAAATACCAGGGTTTTTATTTGAATTCTGATTTTATTAAATATATTAAGGAATTGAGCTATAATTTTATTATTTGTGTCGTTGATAAAGCCTCTAATAACTCTAATAATTTTTTGCTTTATGTGCAAAAATAATTTTTAAACATTTAATGAGTAAAGAATATGAAAACAATAATACTTTTGTCAAAATTATTAATTCTAAAAAAGAAATTGATAACAGAATTTTGACTTTTTCCAAGAAAATAGGATTAAAACTCAATAGTTTTAATTACCCTTATTTATTTCCTACAATTAAGTTCCACAAAACACTAGTTAAATTTAGATTTGTAACTTGCAGTACTGGCTGTTATAATTCTGCTTTTCGTAAAAGATTTTTTAGTTATTTAAACATTATTTTAAATAAGATTATTTCAAAGGATAAGCATTTTATTACTAATAACAACCAAGACTTTATTAAACATTTAAATAACAATAATATCAATAATATTCCTACATGTGATTTTGAAAATATACCACGCAAAAATTTACCAATATACCACACAAATATTTGTTTAGAAATTTTTGATAATTATTTAATTAATAAAGACCTTAATAAGGAGGATTGGATTTATGTAATGAAAACATTTTCGAAAATTATCTTTTTAATGGTATTTGTTTTTACAGACAAATTAAAGGTATTTCAATGGGTAATTTTTATTCAAGTAATTTTGCTAATATTTTCTTACATTATTGTGAACATAAATTTTTACAACATAATTTCGTAATTTAGTTTAGATTTATTGATGATTTAATTATTTTTGATTGCAATGATTTTGATTTAATTAATGATATTTATCCTAAAGAACTAAATTTAATTAAGACAAATACAGAAGATAATTGTGCATATTTTTTAGATCTTAAGATTAAAATTCTTAACAAAAAAAGTTTCATTGGATTATACGATAAAATAAGGGATTTTAAATTTAATGTAACTAGTTTAACATATTTTAATTCCAACTTGTACTTTAAGATTTTTAAGTATATTGTGATTAGTCAAATTCTTAGGTTTAAATTTATTTGTAATAATAAAACAGATTTTCTTTCAGCTATAGGAATTTTCAGGATTACCTTAAAGAATAATAATTTTCCTTTTAGTTACTATAATTATGATGTTTTAATTTGAAATATTTTAAATACATTTAAATAGTTTGGCCGATATTGAAGCCCACATAAATAGGCCTATGCGATGAAATTTAGGATTTATTTTCCAAAGCAAATGGCAGCATTTTTTAAAAAAATTTTGCTCATTGAATATCTATCTTTTTGGTTTCTTTTTTCAAGATTTTCAAATAGGCACTTGATTTATTTGATTTATTTGATTTATTTATAATATTTTCTCACTGATTTGGCAATTTATATTTTATTTTGATTTGATTATTCAAACTGTAACTGCAACTATTTTTATTTATAAGTTGGCGTATCATTTTTAAGTCTCACTATATGTACTTTTAAGTTGTGTTTGCTGGCTCATTATTTTTCTGTGCATTTCAATTCTTATAATGATTTTCTCTTATTTGTCTATCCATTATGGGGCCTCGGGGCACTGTCAGTTATGGTTTTTCCACTGACAACTGAAAGGCTCCTGTGTGTTGTCAGGCAGTGTGTCCCCTGATGAAGTACTGTCTTGCCAACGCACATATCTTTCATTTTTATTGCTTTTTATTGCTTTTTCCTGCATTAATTGTTTTTCTTTTTCTTTCTTAAATTTCTTTTAAGGACTACGCAGTGCAGCAGCTTTCGGAATCAAACCAGTTATTAATCGATCAAAAAAAAAAAAAAAAAAAAAAATTCCAGGGGATTCATAGTTTATCACTACATCGGATAGACTCGGATTCATAGTCTATCACTATAGCCGCTTCTCTATTATTCCCTATATGGTTCTTTTTGTTTTTGTCTGTAATAATCTTTGAATCTTCCACCCGAAACGGAAAAAAAAATTCTTGTCATTAGAATTTTATGTACTAATAGTTCTGGGAATTGTCTTGAAGCATGCAACGTTATTTAAGCAAATAACGGTGCGGCAATATACGAATTTCATAATAAAAAGCGTTTCCGCAACGGAACATTGTGGGCCATAGATTATTAAGGATCCACAATTTCCTGACATTGTGCTCAGCATTGCTCTCTTGTATGCCTTACTTACCAGGCAAGCTAGTTCCCATCGATCTGAAGCTGGGTGGGCTTCAAGCCGCCTCTGGGGGTCGAACCCTAGTCCTTCACAATGAGAGTTCATTACCTTAAGCACTTATCCTTTACGGCTCACTAATTTCATAATAGTTTTTGAAAATTATTGTTTGCTTACATTGTTTGAAATATAGAGTGAAATTTGCCAGAAAGTGAAATTAAAACAGCAAAAAAATCCATGTGAAAATACGGACTTACTCCGGCAGCAGAGATTTCAGAAGATGTTCGTAAAAATTTTTTAAACCTTAACTTACGAATCACACGAAATTTTATAATGTAGCAAATATAGGAACAGTCCGTAAAATAAGCATCATTGGCCATGAAATAACTATTACGATCGAGGCGTACATTGGAGATATTTTCAAATAGTAGCAAGCCATGGTTACGATACTAATAGTAATACGATACTTTTACTTCTTTAGCCGTATCTAATTATGTATAATAACAAGTAATAACAAAATTCTTCTATAATTCCCTCAACTTTGTTATCCTTTTCTCTATAACTTCGATAATAAGCAGCTTCTCAGAAAGTGATAAATTCTTCACCATTAACAGTTCGGATATTGGTTAAAGAACATGGTCCAGAAACGTATTAAAGCAAAAACTTAAGGAAAAACCTTTCACAATCATTAGAAGAAACTGCTTACAAACGTACAATAAGTTTATCATCTTCCCGTTGGCGTTTCTTTTCCATTTATGATCAGATTGTATTCAGACATGATGTTTGAGAATTGAAATATACCTGCATTATCTTGCTTCTAGATTATCAGAATTCAACTTTTAAAAGAAGCCATAGGTTGAGTAACACAATTTTTTGATTGTTATGCATCTGATTCGCGACTTTCTTGGATATTGATAAACTGTTGTCGGGGCCAATGCAGTGCGTCGTGTGTCAACATAATGTGTGTCAACATAATGATCTATTTCATTAATAATAGTGCGTTAACTCAAATTTTCTATTTTTACATAAATTCTGTCATGTCTTTTACAAACATGCCTAAAAAGGCACTTACATGCCATTATACTTTCACAATACTTCACACTAACGTGGTAATCATACTTCATAAGTAAGTATGGATTGTATATTATAATTATAGAATTATCATCAGGAATTTACCCATTTGTTATAAAAATACAGTAAAGAGGAAGACCATCCCCTTAGATATCAGTCACGTCATTGAAAGCATCTGAATTTCTTACATATACCGAGGAACTATCAAAACATGGAGTACCTTGCCTATGAAGTCAGTGTAGGATTACTTTTCGCTGCAAATTTAGAACATTTGCTTTGTCTTTCCCCAGGATTTCATGAGCGTTTTGTGTCATTCCTTCTTCTGAGAACGAAATGAATGTATAAATGCATGAAATTAAGCTCTAGAAGTCCTAAAATGTAAATTTAACAAACTGAAAATATTTTTAATGAAATGATTCAAAATTAGAAAAAAGTTAATCGTTAAATTTTGTTTAATTTCAAACTCCGAATCTATATTTCATGTTAACTTTATAAACATTCAGTAACAATTTCAATAATTCTTATTCTTTCTTTTATTTAATCTAAGTAAAAATATACTCTACTCTTAATTTTGTTTTTATTTAAAATAACGTATACGTAAGCACGTATACTTAAAACGCAATTGCTAAAAATTATTTTAATATTTTTTTTAAATTAAATAAGAAATAAGAAATCACATATAATTTTAAAAAAGATAAATAAAAAAGAAAAGATATGCTAACAACATAATTAATGTTGCCATTTACATATTTTCCATCATATTATTTTAACATAAATTTGCTAAATAGTTTGCTGAAATTACATTTGCGTTTAATTTAAAACGATGCTGCAAGTGTGGATTTTCACGCTCGCTACAGGAGCAGATCACACGCTTAATAACTATAATTAAAATATTAAATATTTCTTTGTTTCTGAAATTCAAAGAAAGTAATATACTATTTTTTAATATAAAGTATCAAAACTTGACTCAAAATTTTTTTTCCATAGATAGAGATCATTCTGTGACAATAATTAAGAGTAAAATCAAATATGCAGACCTACTGTAACGAAGATTAGTGAACACTTTCCTGACTCTCAATAACAGACAGATATATATATATATATATATATATATATATATATATATATATATATATATATATATATATATATATATATATACCTGTTCAGCTATGTGAGACCATAAAGCACAATGATTTTTGGCAGAATCTTTCCACACAGTATTACTTTATAAATTAAAACAAGCTAGTCAACGACTAAATTCTTTTCCATTAAAATATGAAATAGTATACACATTTACAATTAGTATTCAAAACACATTTAAGGAAATTTTCATCCACTTTTTTGTGAGCTTATTTGCATTAAATAGATATTTATAATACTTTCACCTCCGAGAAAGAGGGTGAAAGTGTTATATATTTCTGTTATTAAACACTCTTCAAATCTAAAGAGGCCTATATCTTCTTGGATTCTAGATTAATCTTTTTTTCGATATTTTTTGTAGTTAATAAACTTTGGATGATTGTATTAGTAGACAGCGCCTTTCAAAAGAGGTAAAAAATAATGGTTTTATTGGAGTAGGAGAAATAACGTTAGATAATTTTCAGAACATTCATGAATTTTTCCTCAAAATTCTAAAACAATAAAAAGAGCGATTTCTGGTTTTGAGTAAGTAATTTAAAACTGCGCGTTTCTCAGATTTTAAGTTTCTTAAAATCTAATCTTATTGCAGCTTAAACTGATGAAAAGCTATTTGAACGACGCTAAAAATACATAAAAACAAACATGCGTATCAAAAATCTAGTAACTGTTAACTATTTAAATATCTTTCAAAATCTGTTGACTGTAAAATAATACTGTCATAATTTTGAATGAAAAAATTAATAGAGAATCTAAAATAATATTGTAAAGGTTGTATTAAATTAAAAATGTTATGCTAGGAAATATAAATTTTATTTATTACTTCAAATGAGATTTTGCTCGATACCGCTAGAAATATTTTATCACAATAATGTTAGAGAATGTAGTTTTTTTTTTAAAAAAAAGGTGTTTTACATTTACTAAGTATTTATAAAAAAAAGTAAATAATGGTTTAAATAATTTCTTCCAAACTTTTTCTAAATCAAATTGTGTTTGAGCTCCATCTATACGAGTTTGGAGATTGTAATTTTAGAAGTGCTTTGTGAGAACATTTTTGTGTGTGAACGCTTCGCGAAGAGCGCAAATAAAATGAGAATTTTATAGTCCATATATTATTTGAGTAAAGAATTTTCTAGCGTGATTTCATATTGAACGAGACAAACTATATTGAAATGAACTTTTTAGTTCTAATGAAATTGTGTCTATAAATAAAAAATATGCATCGATCGTTAGAAAGGAAGAGTCGCTGTAATGACGAAAGAGAGTATATTGTAAATGTAAAAAAATCAAAGCTAGATCATATAACGCATGAGAAAATCCTATATTTATCCATCCTTCTAACTATTCTTATGATTTCTTATTTTTATAACCTTCTATTTTGTACTTGGATGGCCACCGTCTTTCAAAAACACTAATAGGAAAATACGGATCTTTTAATCAATTTAATAATCTAAGAACAGAAATCCTTCGCTGTGATTCCCTAATAGAAATATTTTTTTAAAAATAATTGCTGTAGTTGCAGTTCGTTTACGTCGCACTAGAGCTGAACAATGGGCCATGGGCGACGGTCTGGGAAACATCCCTGAGGATGATCCGAAGACATGCTGTCACAATTTTGATCACCTGCAGAGGGGGTGCCCCCCCCCGCTTCAGTAGCCCGACGACCTGCACGCGAAGTCGAGCACTTTACGGTAGAACAGTTTAACGAGGACCAATACCGCACACCCTCGGTCCCTACGCAAACTGATCCAAGTGGTCACTCACCCTCACACTGACAGTGATGCTTGACTTCGGTGATCTGTTGGGAACCGCGCCTTAACGATCAGTCCACAGCGGGACAAAAAAACAATTAGGAAAAATAATTAGTACAAATAATTAGGAAGCGAAAAGAAAAGCTCTAATGTTCTTTTAGAAATTTAGCGATCAGTTCGCTCTCTGTCTCTCTCTCTTTTTTTTCCTCTTTTTTTTTCTTTTTAAAGTCTTAGGAGGATGCTGATCGTTTTATTAATACTATTTGAACAATTTAAACATTTCTTTTTTAAAATAAATTGCCCCGTTTGCACCATTTAGAGAACCCAATTTAACAACGAAATTTAAACAATATTATTGATTGAGAAGTCTTTTACGCCTTTTTGAAAGTGCGCAGCCAACAGCTAACATTTTTATCGTGATGCAGGAAATAAGGACCGTTGATTTGTGGAATGACAAGTGAAAAGATTCCAATTTGCTACTCTTCCTGTTCTCCTTGGCGGTCAGTCCATCAAGTTAATGCGCATCATTGATTATCTCTTAAATTCACAGTATTTAACGAGGTTGCCCGAAATATTCTCTAAACAAAAACTCATCTTTTAAAAAGACACTCATTTGAAGTAGCACAACGCATTAAACACTAGATATAATTAAAAACTAATTCATCACATTTTTACTTTGTAGATTAATATTGACACAGTAAAAAAAACTATTCTTGCTTTTGGTGGAGTAAATCCCCAAGAACCAAGAATTATCCGTTTTACGACATCACCACTTTTGGTGCTGAAACGGTTCTTTTATAATCCTTAATTTTAATGAGTCATAATTTTGAGAAACTTTATTTAACATTAAAAATAAGTAATAAACAACAGTTGAGTAGCTAATAAACATTAGCTGTCGAGAAAAGAGTTATTTTCTTAACTGCTGAGTATTCATGTTAAGCCTATGTTTATTCTGAAAATGCCACTGTGAAGAAAATATTTTTAATATTTAAAAGTTACTCTCTTGTAGCATAAAAATTTGGAAAATTGGAGAAATATTCCTTGACTGAAAATCTTAAATTGGTGAAAAAGTTTTTAAAATACTTGTTTGTCTGCAGAAAAAGCCGCAAGCAATTGTCTTCATTATTTTTCTTGGATTCCAAAAGCTGACTTTTATCCTTTTTGAAGGCAGCATGCACTTTTTATGTATATAAAAACAGTTTTGATAATTAAGCATGTTTGCATGAATCACATAAGTTAGTATGAATAATAGATATAAATTACTGTAATTAGTCCCATTAAGCCAAAATTATCTTAAATACTATGATTGATGCACTATATGTATCCTAAATAAACTTTGCTTTATTTCAAATTACACTGATTTCTTTTATTGTAAATATCCTTGGTTATCATATGTTAAGAAGAAAAATAATAAAGCCTGTAATTTTAAACTATATATAGCATAATTTAGATTTAGAACAAACTTCAAAAAAAAAAAAAAATCACCCGACATCAATTAATTAATTTTATCTGACCAGGTAGCTCACCGGTCAGCTTTGTTTAAGAAAATGGGCTAAAATGTGTAAAGAACTTGAAATACGTATTTTGAAATATGTTTCGTATTTATTCAAAAATTAAGATCCTTTTTAAAACTATTTCATAGTTTTTTAATGAAAACAAATTTTAAAAAGTTAATTTTGTTTAGGAGGGATACAATTAAAAAAAAAACGAGATTTTCCGTTAAATAATTGTCGTTAAAGGAGTGTCGTTAAAGCGATAAATAAGGGTGTCAACAAAAATTTTATCTTCATTATAATAATCTGCATAAAACATATTTTATTCGCTTATTATACGGTTCTTGTGAAAACTTATCATAGAATAACACACTTCATTGTACTGAAATTCTAAGATAAAAGTTTTTCCGTCATAAGATGTATCAATAAACGATAATATCGTTCAACTATTAAATTTGAAACAAAATTTGTTTGATTCTAATAGGAATGGATTAGAAAAAGTGGCCACAGTTTTGTATTTTGATATGCAATTAAAAAAGAAATATGGCTTATGATGTTTTCACTAATAACACTTAAAAGATTCTTCTTAAATCTTAAATATCTAAGCGTCTCTTTTTCTTATAGAACAGTAAAAATATCACTTTGCATTAATTCGTTTATCCAAATATTATTCCATACGAGAAATACATTTTAGTAAATATTTATTATTTTATTTGATAATAGTCTAAAAAATTTAGAATTGTAATGTATTCTTATTGGTGCAAGAGGGTAACTTCAAATAAGCTAATTAATTAGTGCTAACTATTGATTAAGTTACGAAATCGCACATAAAAACATGCTTTCTCTGAATAAACATATATATTTTACATATTTGGACTCCTGCTCCTTAAAATTTGGAAGGGGGGAGGGTAGACAAAAATTCGAAAAGTTTGGATCACAAATTGGGGGATTAGGAAACTTTGTATATCTGGCGATGGTAAATTTAAAAAAAAAAAAAGAAAAGAAAAAAAGAAAAAACAAGCAAAGTCACAGCCACAAATGAGTAATTCAAAATAACTAAAGACAAATTCAAAAGAGCAATACCCAGTTTTTCTCCGTTGCTAAGCAACCAAGTTTAGATCAGACAATAAAAAAATGAAATAATGTTCTGTGATTTCTCGGGGAGTTTTATTTATTACTAGCCAATAAAAATATTTCGAAGTTCTCAGGCAATAGGAATTTTTTTTCCATACAAATTGAAAAAAATAAATAAATAAAATAGTACAAACAAGCATTCATGAAAAAAGTTTAAATGAAATGTAAAAAGATTGACTGAAGCTAAAATTCAAATGAAAATCAAATGAGATGTTAAATCCACGCTAACGATAAGAAAAATCTCGTGTATTATATATTTATTTTTTAAATCCCTTCTGAAAGGGTCAGTAAAATTCTGCAGTTTCCTTTACATAGCATATTAACGTTGATAATTTCCATTAATCACTTCCAGAGGTCTCAAAAAGACTTTCTCCCACCATTTCCTGCTTTTAAACTAAATTTTATAGAGTATTCTATTAATTTTTATAGCATACTTCGTGATAAGAATAAAAAACCCAGTGAAATTGATCGATAAAAACTGTTAGGGAATGTAACAATGAGTTTTGATTTAAGTTCAGATTAAATGAAAAGATGTCCAACACCCAGACTGGAGTAGAACATAAAAAAAATATATATTTACGCTTATCCGGTGGTCTGAGATGCATTCAATAACAACAAAAATGGAAGCTCCGCTAATGAACTGCTCATTGCAGTTTAACTACCGCTTTCGTGTAAGGGGTTGTTGTCAAATTGAGAAAAATGGTTGCTTCATCGAAAACAATTTAATTCTTGCGTCTATTTAAAATGACTCGCTATCTTTGAAGAAAATTTTATTTAAAATGATAATTCTTTAAAAAAACGTATGCATAGTTTACTTGATTGATATATAAAATGCAGTATACATTTGAAAGTATATTGATTTATCATAGATAAGTTTCAAATTTTTTTGAAAAAAAAAAAAACTGGTACAAAATGTAAGAAAATTGTCATACTTTTACGCCTGACACTGCTCACATAATCCACAAAATCTAATTTTAGTCACACTATATATCCTATTTAAATCCTTCTTTGTATTCTGAACTAAAATTTAATTGAAATAAACAGTAGTAAAACAGCAAATTTATGACATTATTTTAAAAAATTTTCATACTTACATTGCTGAAAAAAAAAACGTTAAAATAAAGTGGCTATTGTAAATTTTAATGTAGACAGGCACCTTAATTTGTAATCTTCTATCGAATAACATAAAGTTGTTTTCCAATTATTTCCAAATATTTAGCAATTATCAAATTTGGGTAATAAAAATTTTCTACTAAAAATTCCACATAAATTATTTTTTCCATGAAATCAAGTCCAAATGCATATGGCTCTAAAGTGGGGTACTTACGGGAGGCACTATATTATAATTTTTTATATCCATACAATATTATAACCGAAATTTGGGCAATTTTTTTTTCAATTGTCATTATTTTAGAAATACATTGTAAATGTATTGTTCAATGGAGATGCTCTTAAGTGCGATCACCGCTCTTGAGAAATTTACTCAATAATTTAGCTCCTGATTAATATATATATCAAACCTCGAAAATTATAGTGACCAACAAGTCATGTAAAAATTCTGACTGAATTTGCATTATTTGCAATTACATGACCTACCAGACATGTAACCTTTCAAGCAATAATAACTTACAAATTTAGACGAAAATCACTACGATATCAGATGGTTCGACTAACCAGCATCGATTCTACTTTACAAGATATTATAAGATTCAACTAGATTAATAAGATTTTTTTTTCATTTATTGGCTATTCCATTAATTTCGCTTATTTTATTACTCAATCACTGTCCACTAGAAAATAATTTAGAACAAGGCTTTTAAAATAACACGCTGAAGGCTTCTAATAATATTACTTCCTTGTTAATAAAAATGCTTTCATCAAATAATAATTCTATTTACTTTAAAGTGTTGATGAAGGATTGTTGTTAAAATTATTTTCTTCCACAAACTAACAAGTACAGTGTGTAATAAAAAAAGAATACACTAAATACCTTCTTATTAGACGATCAAAAATCCTAGGAATCAAGTTTAATGGTTCAAAATCCTCGCCTTAAATGCTCTTAAAAGTACACGATTTTTTAAGTTACGAAATCAGAGAAAACTATACTTTCTGTGAGTAAACATGCTTTTTTCTCGTCGAACTTCTGAACATCGGGTAGCAATTATATTTTTAATATTAATAATAATAATTGTGTGTTAATATTTTTTTTTGCGTATGTCGCCATTTCATGAAACTTTCTTAAGCGAATTGAAAATTTTTTGCATATAATTATAAAATTCGTTTATCTAAAGATAATTCCATGCACAAAATTTTCTCGTCGGACTTCTGAAAATCGGGTAACAATTGTTTGTTCAGGTGAGCAGTCGAAAATTCAAACTTAAAAGTTACATCAAAATGATAATTTTCCTTTCGTAATGTGTAAATGTTTATGTTAATTTTCTTTTTTGCGCATGTCGCCATTTCATGAAACCTTTTTAAGTGAATTGAAAAATTTATGCATATAATTATAAAATTCGTTTATCTAAAGGTAATTCCATGCACAAAATTATTTTTATAAAGTATTTTTGTCATTATTTTTTTACATTATTTAATTTTAGAATAGTCAAAAAATTTAATCCTGCAATGTATACAGATTTATGCATCATTTGAAAGAAAGTCATTTTATATGGGAAAATACGAAACTTGAAAAAAATCGATCGAATAGTTTCTGAGTTATCAAATTTTTAAAAAGTCGAGCATTTTCGATTATTATTGAATAAAACAATAACAAATTATAAATAACTACTAAAATATTTTTTGTATTGATTTATCTTCGGATAAATAAATTTCTTATTCGTGTGGAAAAAGTCTTTTTTTAATCACTGTTTTGGTTTTGGAGACATAACGAAATATGCAAGAAGTAAAGTTAAGTTAAGCTTCGCTTGCCTTTTAAAAAATCATATTAATTTCAAAATTCGTAATTTTGGTTAAATGACAGCGTCAATATATTTGTTACGAATTGCAAATTATGTAAAAAAATTGTAGAGATTAATATTGTTTTAAAGTTTTGGAGGTTCAAATAACAAGTGGTAAGAAGACCAAGTGAAGGAACAGCTCTTACCAGTGAATGAACATCCAATAAAGGAACACTTAATTTCGGTTACTTTTTAATGCTCTTTATGAATTTATAAGCCATACAAATATTTTAAAACAAGCCTATTCTTGAAATTATAACGTATAAATACTTGGAAAATGTTAACTTTTTTTTGTCATCATGAATTGAAAATTAAAGTGTCAACATATTAACACATACTGTTCATTCACTGGGAAATCTATACCCAGTAAAGGAACATGCCTGTTGCCTCACTATTTAGAAGTTGTTTTTCGTATTTTTTAACATACTTTTAATGCGGAACATCACTAAAGGTACAAGAAAATTAAAGTTTATCTTTAATTTTCATTAACTTAGAAAAAAACCAGTAAAGGAACACTTGTTCCTTCACTGGTTTTTCATCGTTCGGTGATCCAGTGAATAAACACCCCCTTATCTCAGTACTTTATTATGCTTAAAAAAAATAAAACGTAACTTCAATAACTATATTTTGAATTCTCTTTTTCACAGTGAGAAAAATAAAACTATTACATGCAATTAATTCCACTTGAAACATATAAATACAAACACTCACCTTATAATTTTTTCAAGGAAACAAGGTGTTGCAGAGATAATAACAAATTCAAAAATTTTTCCAGAGAAGTCTATTTTACCAGGTAATCCAAAACATTGCTAGATGACTTCCTATTGTTTGGCAGGTAAGCTATTGTTACCAATCAATCTAAAGAAAAACTTTCAAATTCTTATTTTTAATCAATATATATGAAATGCTCCTTCACTGGGTAGTGTTCCTTCCCTGGTTGGTTTGCCCTAATTAATAATTTTTTGAAAAATTATTTAAGGATTAATTTAAAGTTTATGAATAGGAACTTGTTGCATATCATAATATTTAACGATAATTCAAAAACGGTTCTAAAAATTTTCAATGATTATACATTGTGCTATGATTGCAAATAATATTTTTTCAACTAGTGATTTTAAAAAAAAAATTACATTAAGTTGATATATTTTAATATTTTTAAGCTATCATAGTATTGGAAGAGAAATTATTGTTTATTGATGCATTATTCATAAGAATTTCATTTCACTTTCTACAATTGTATTTACAGTTAAAAGCAAAATACCAAATATCTAAGGTTCCTTTTTGTCACTTTCAAATTAGACTTTGTTTATTAATTAGTATTTTAAAAAATATCTAATTACGTTAAAAATAATATTTTATTATTAGTTCGAACTATTATTTAATTGGATTTAATTAAATTTTAACGGTGCAAATCGCGAATCGATCGTTAAATTTATATAATTGCTTTTCTTCCAGAGCACGCGAGATGTCACTTCTCTTAACCCCACAAATGATAGTAACACTTGGTGTCGTGAAATGTGGAAAAGATATTATCTTTCGGTGGAAAAAGCAGACTGAAAAATGTCTTTTTTTGTAAAGATATTGAGTTCACCCCCTAACACCAACGATATCTCATGTCCCTTTTATGGGAGAATTTTTATGGTTACCTTTGCTGCGCTAACGAGATCGTGAACCTTTAAAAGTTAAGACCGATTGGGTGTAAAATTGATCCCAAATACTTCAGTAAAAATCCCTTTTTGTTATTCTTGAGAATTATTGTTTAATATTGGAATAACACCTTTTTGACATTTAACGATCCTATTTTTGCTACATATGAAAAAAAAAAATTTTTTTTTGTAATTATCATCCAATAAAAAAGACTTCACTCTCCTTAATACAAAGCCACACACAGACTATTTTTATCGATAAAATTAATCTGTCTGCATCTTTTTTTAAGCCAATTCAAAACATTTAGTTTCCTTTTAATCATTGTTTTAAACAAAATCAATTGCTGTACTGATCGTGAGCTGAATAATTTTTGATCTAATGATTGTATTTTCTCGTAGTAAAATTCAGTCTGAATAGTTCGAGACTTAATCTTAAATATGCTAATTAATAAGGGCGCGTGACATTTTTGGTAAAGAAATCAGACAGAAAAATGTTTTTTTTTTTCGCATTCTAGGGTTACTTATGTTTTGTATAAAACGTACACAAATATGTCTCAGAATAAACTTACTCTTTTATTTTCGACGGATCAGAATTCATGACCCTCAAAATATTGGGAATCTAGATAATAGGATTTCAATAGTTCAGACAGGAGAGCAATTGAAACTTTTACTCTTTATTATTAATTTAAGTTTTTGCTATATCTCGAACATTTCTCTTAAAAAAAATTACACGTAATCATAAAATTTCCATGTACAAAGATAATTTCACGTAAAAATATTTTCCAATCATTATCTATAGACTTTCTTATTTTATTTAGCAATATTTGCAAAAAAACTGGAATTAAAAGGTTTACATCACTTTAAAGTATGTAATTTTAATTGATAGATTGCAAAATTTGAATGAAATCGGTCGAATAGTTTCTGATTTATCCAAGTTTAAAAACTCGTATAGTTAAGATTTGATTTCTCGAAAACTACTTGAACAATTTAATCTAAATTCTACTTAACCCGCAACTGTATCATCTGTTGTAATATTTTAAAACATATGAATCAATATTTAACTAAAAATTGTGAATTAAGATTCAAAAAGTAAATGGAAATTTCAATATTACGCGAGAAAAAGAATTAAAAGAGGTCAATCTGGATACACTCAATTTTTATCGTTTCATTTATTAAGAACTTTCCCTTCAAAGAACTAAAAAAAGAATCCGCTGGAAAGAGCATTCTCTATTTTGTCTGCACTAATAATAGATTTCGATAAAGAAAAAAATATAGGTAAAAAGTTATAAAATAGTTCTATTAAAATTTTCTATGCTTTAATTGTTTAATTTTTTAAACTTGTTAAAAAAATCATCGAATTTTGGAATACATATGAGCAATTCTACAAATAAACACCAATTAGGCGGCCAAAAAATTAAAAAAAAAATTTTTCTGGGCACACTATTTCTACATGAATTTTCTTCTTTTTTACACCCTAAAAAGGCAAGAAAAAATCGTGAACATGAAATTTTTTCTTTGTGACATACTTTAAATGTGACATACTCTTTTTGACATACTCAGATAAATCTGAGTCATTTATTCAGATAAAACGATTTTTACATAAATATAATATTATTACAATGTCTCTCTAACATGTATTTATAGAGATTTCGCACCATAAGATTATATTTTAGTATAAAAATCAAAAATAAAAAAAATTAATCAAAGTTCCTAAATTGAAAAAATCGGGAAAAATTTTAAATTGGTATTTTGTCATTTAAGTATGTCACAAAGAAAAAATTTCATGTTTAATATTTTTTCTTGCTTTTTTAGAGTGTAAAAAAGAAGAAAATTCATGTAGAAATAGCGTGCCCCCCCCCCCCCCAAATTTTTTTTTCATTTTTGTTTGGCCGCCTAATTTGCGGTTATTTGTAGAATTGCTCATATCGTCGCTTTGAACTAAACAGTAGTAACTCAAAAAAATCGAAAAATGAGATATTTGGGTCATTTTGTGTAAAAAAAAATCACCCTTTTAGAGAAGCAAAGTGTTATCTTCATAGTTCCATAAAATTAATTAAGAGAGCAGATAAATCGTTATCGCATTGGCGCGATTAGCATTAGCGCGGAAAGTTAGAAATTGCTCTCCTGAAAAACTTGCTGTTTTAAGTTACCACGGTTTAGTTTCAAAGCGACGATATGAGCAATTCTACAAATAAACGCCAATTTTTACACTAAAATATAATCTTATAGTATGAAATCTCTATAAATACATTTTAGAGAGTATAATAATATTATATTTATGTAAAAATCGTTTTATCTGAATAAATGGCTCAGATTTATCTGAGTATGTCAGAAAGAGAATGTCACATTTAAAGTATGTCACAAAGAAAAAATTTCATGTTCACGATTTTTTCTTGCCTTTTTAGGGTGTAAAAAAGAAGAAAATTCATGTAGAAATAGTGTGCCCCCCAAAATTTTTTTATTTTTTTTTGACAGCCTAATTGGTGTTTACTTGTAGAATTGCTCATATGCGTTGAAGAGTGAGGAATTGACCAAAATATGACGGGAGACATAATTGAGAAAGTTGCAAAACATAATTCAGTTTTATTTAAAGGTTTATTTAAGTTTTATTATGTTCTATAATTACTTCCATTCTTCTTTGTGTTGTCATGTTATGTATATATTTTTATGTTTATATGTGTGTGTATAAATAATGTTTTCGTTCTTTTTCTTTTTTTTTTTCTTCTTTTTTTTGCTTGACGGTGAAACATTGTCCAAATAAATTTGGCATAATTTAAGTTCGACCAATCGAAAGATCCTACTAGAAAGATCAAGGGCAAGTGGATGGGAATCGAATAAATTGATTCATTTGATTCATCAATAGGAATGCTAACCACTTTCCAATGTAAGCAAACTATCATGCATGAAGCTAAACAAAATAATGAAATAAAATAGAAATCTAATAACTGTTTTTTTTCGAGTGAGCTAAAAAGAATAAATAATTATGCTATACGTAAAACAGTAAACATAGTGTGCACCCTTTACGCAATGAACTTCTACTATATCTTTTTTTATTCAGTTAAGGTTAGGTATGCCAAAAAAAAAAACTTTCTCCTTTTGAATTATTTATCTTAATTTATTATTTTTAATTTTACCTCCTGAGACCCAATATATAGGACACATAATTTTGTCACCTAAGGATTGTTAGTTTAAGATTTGTTTTTCCTTCACAAAGCGATCGTCTTCATAAAAATACATTTGGTATTAAAAGTTAAAAATTAGATTCAAGTAACCATTTGGATAGTTTAATGGTTTATAAATATTTTATTCCTTGAGATTCGTGGATTTTGTTTCATGACTTAAATGTGAAAAAATACGCTGTAAAAATATCCGACACAATGAAGCTTTTTATATTAATTAAAAAGAATTAAAATAAAAGAATTCTTTTAAACGACATAGTAAAAATCACATTTGCTGCCATTATTCAGGGTTTGAGGCGATAAAATCCGGTGGAAAAAAGCGAATATTTATGGGCTTTTCTTTTACTTAGCGTGATTTACGCACAATAAAAAGTTTACTCGTGAAATGAATAACAGATCCTCTTGAATACAATGGACAAGATTTGGTACAATTTTATCACTTGGTATTTTGCTGTTTGTATGATAGTCAAAAATGATTGGATCGGACAGTGTATCTCATTATTTGAGTCTGGTGGATTTGGACCTAAAAGTGAAAAAAAAATGCACTTTAAAAATATCCCACACAATGCAAAAAATGTTACAAATAAAATTTATTGTTTTTTTTTCTTACAAAAATTAAAAGTAATTAAACAAACTAATTAGATTTAATTAGTTGCATTTTATACTTAAAAAAAATATGTTATCCTATTTATGACTTTCTGAATATTGAAGTTTCAATTGCATTTTCTGTTACAATTGCATATTGTTTTTATTTAGAAATAAATAACAGGGAAAAAAGTAATCTTATAAATGCGATAAGACATTCAATTGTTTTTCATTTTTAGTTAGTTTTAAAAATTATATCAAATAGTGATGAACTTTGATTTCACCACAGTAAAAACTGTGGTTTAATAACCGCTAAACAACCCAAAAAATTGAGCAATGGTTAAAATTAACATCGAATCAAGCGTTCATATACATTATAGAGTAATTGAATGAAATGAGAAATATTTTACACCAAGTTCATCCTCATTCACTCCTATTTTTGCGAGTGTTTGGAAAAATGCCAATTTTAAATTATTCATAATTAAGCACAAAAAAGTGATAGTTGTTTTCCGCAATAATTCAAAATATTTTTAAAACTTTATTGCTACGTTAGGTATTTCAACAGGGAAATACAGATATTTTAAATTTATAATTACCTCTGAATAATATTGCTTGATTTCGGTTTTGTTCCATTCAGCCTAATTTGAATTGGTATTAATATTCATTCTCTCGGTGATGAGCGTGTTACGATTTTATGGATTACTGTGTTTAATTTATAATTTTTCCATTAACCGTAAAAATAACTTTGCCGCTTGTGCTACCAAAAATATTAGCTTCGTTTCAATTGAAAATATGCTAATATTGTATTATTATGACATAGCATCGTTTTATTCTTGTCTTAATTAAGTTGCTTAATAGACTTCATGTTTATAGTTAAGCATGAAATAATATGAGATCCTTGATATTTTAAAAGTGATCCTATTAATATTTTTTGTGATGAAGAATAATTTTAAATAAAGTCTTTATACAATGCGTGAAATAAAAATGGTATTGCCCTGAATAACATATGTTCTAGATTTTCACGAACTAAAATAATAGTTTAAAGGAGACATACTAATTAATCATTAATAACTATTAATTAAATTACAGAATTAGACATAAAAATGTACTTTCTATTTATAAATTTTTTTCAGTCAAAATATGAAAGGTAGCCGGAAAATATTCTCCCGATAGTTTAGTCAGAGTGATCGAGTCCTTAATTTCACTTTTTCCTCGACATATTTTTATGTGAATCAAAAAATGTCCGCATACAATTCGTTGATACAAATATATTCCCATGAGAAAACTATTTTTTAATAAAAGTCGAAGTGATAGTAAATTAAAGTAATATTAAATCAAAAACATATTTACAAAGTAAAAAGTACTAACATCATGACCTCATTAACAGTGTTGTTTCTGTGACACATTCCCCCGGGAAGGAATGAGAAATAAAAGATGAAGGCAATATACTCCTGAAAATCGAAGCAAATGTATTTGACTGAATTAATCCTTCAGATGAAATATCACAGATTTGAGTATTGTACAAGGTCTGGCTATTAATTTCCAGGACTGACGTAACTGTAGGAGAAAGAAAAGCCGGAAGATGGCGCTAATGATTGCATATTGAAGAGTGTTTTCTTGCGCATGTGCAGTGCAATCGGCGCCATTCTGAAGTGAGTGGTTCTCGTGGAAAGGCGCATTAAAACGGAGCTCTTAAATTCTTGTCGTCGAAGTGAAATGGGGCAAAGAATTAACAATAAATTTAGCTTCAAATTGTGCAAAACAGCAGCAGAAACCTACAAATTGTTAAAACAAGTTTACGGCAAGGAAGCATTATCTCGCTCAAGAACTTTTGAATGGTTTAAACGCTTTCGAACGCGAAAGCGTGGAGGATGATCCGCACACAGTTCGTACGCAAGCCGGAAGCAATTGAAAAAATTCGCGTCCACACATTGCGTTTGCTGTGAGGCGATTCTCAGCTCAGCATGGTGCCGTTGAGTCGCAGCATCCACCATACCCGCCAGACCTAGCACACACTTTTTCCTGCTTCTTAAGCAGAAAAATTCACTGAAGGAAACAAGATTTCAGGATGTCGAAGCCTTCACGAAAACTGTAACGTCACTAATAAAGAGCATTCCAAAAGAGGACTTTAAAACTTCTTTCCGAAATTTGTACAGCCGAGCACAGACGTGCATTACGGCTGATGGGGATTACTTCGAATAATATTAAATGGCTATGTGTTTAACTTTTTTTTCTTCTGAGTTATTCCATGAGTCCTGGAAATTAATAGCCAGACCTTGTATTAATTTATTTGCGAAAAAGGAAAACCACAAAACAACGAATCTAAAGTTCGTGAAGAGATAAAGATTGAAAAAAATTAATAAATAACTAGAACCAATTAATAAATTGGAATTATAGGCATGCACTGTATTATATTTTAAGGTGACCTTCAGTAATGATAGGGTTACATCACAATGTACATTTAAAAGTATTTGGACTTCAAAAAATCATGTATAGAGTTATCAAAAACATTCTTTTGCTTCCAGTATTTGACTTGTCCCTCAAACACCACTCAATCTTTATTAAAACGTATGGAAAATTAAAGCAACATTTTATTTTTATTTTAAAGATTTATGATTAAACTTTCGTTTTGTTAGATGACGTATGATACAATTATTATTTATAAATTAAAATTATAGTTCATAAATGAAAACATTTTTTTGTAACTCAAAAGTTGCAAGAGAGTTTTGTTTGTTAAAAACAAAACGTTGAACTTTAAAATAAGGGAAAATGACAGCTTAAATCTCCTAAAAACATCGATACTGTGGAATTTGGTGTTTAAATATTGCATGGTACCATCAATTTGGTGTAGTTAAATCTTATTAGAAAAGGTCACTCTCAATTGTATTAGATGCCAGTTTTCGTAAATTGAAAACATTTTGAAAGCTGTTAAACAGAAACAGACATTAATTGATACGAAATTTATAGTAGGGCAATAAATATATTCTTATTAGAAAATGTACAGTTTCAAACAATGCACTCGTTCTGGTTGAATTTTATTTCAAGAATCATTGCTTACTATCACAGAAATAAATGGAGATCTTCAGTAGTTTCCAAAAATGGCGGCTAAAAGAATTGTTTCTATATTTAGAGTTTGATTCACAATTTTTGATGATTTTTGGTTTTAAAATACAATGTATCAGATTTGAATAACTCGGTTGATAACTGAATTTAATTGGTTGGATAACTTCCCCTTATTTTAAACTGATTATTGCCCAAAATAAACTTGACTGTAGACAAAATTATATTATGAATTAAGGTTATTAGAATTTCAGACACATTTAGAGGGTTCCTAAAAATGGGACATTTTAAGAAGGGTATCAAGAAGTATGACATTTTGATTTAAGTAAAAATAATCAGAAAATTAAATATCACAATTTTTATAACAAACATATAACATTTATTGTTACGCTCACAAACACTATTAAAAGAATATACTGCTAGTACATGTTTATGTAATCTAACGTGACTTGAGAGATTGTACGACATCTTTTATAGACAGCTAAAATACGAGTTTTAAAAATACTAAATATGATTTGAAAGTGAAACATGTATTTCGTTCATGCTCAAATAATAAATTCTATTAAATCATAAATGATTTAGAAAAGAAATTGTTCTTTCATTTAAAATAAGTTTCGTGTTAAACTGCAATTTATCATTTTAACTACACACAAAAGCTTTTCATTACTATAAAATATATACTTAGGTAATTCCTAACTGTGACATAAATTGTCGACTTATAACATAAGAACGTTGAAAGAATTTCAAACGTCATACAAATATGACTATATTTCACAATGGTTTGTTTTATAGTAATATAATTCGTAATAAATGATTTTTAATCACAGCAAATGCAAACCAATACTTTGATTCGAGTTGGTTTTTGAATGCTGATTTTACGAAAAATTGTATCATGTACTAATTTTTTACAAATTGAAAGTTTTCATAGCCACAAATCAAATCAAATTGTGATACACTAAAGTCGTGTTGAAGAGCTTAAGCTATTCTGTGTTGTGAATGAATTAAAATAAGAACCAAGTGTAGAATTTCTTTTTGTTAGATTTTAATTTTCTCTTATTCAAATAAAGAAACTAAAATATTCCGCTTTAGACAAATGAGGTACTGTTTCTAATATATTTTTTATTCGCTGATTTGAATACAAACGATCCCAAATTGATAAGACCAGAAGTTTACAAGATATAATAATACTTTATGTATTAAAAATACTATTTTGTACCCATTTGTTCTCTGGGTACACATTGATTTAGGATACACATGAGAGATAAAAAGATGATATAACAATAATGTTTCAGCAAAAAGTGAAATTAATTGCTTGAAATGAACGATTTTTACTATAAATACTTGCTTTACGACTTTTAAAATGTCAGTGTATAATCTGAAAAAAAAAATTGGACTGTCAGCTCTCCTTCCAGCTTTCCGTTATAGCTTGAACAGAGAAATTCTTTTAAATTGATACAGATTTTTATCTGCATGCAACAAAATTTCTCGTTGTATAGACAGATGAAACATGTTATTTAGAGTGCCTGTAATAACATTAGAGTGCCTAGGCACTCTAATGTTATTCAGCTCAGACTTTCTCTGTACTATAGACAGTGGAATCCTGTTGACCAATGCAGATTTTTGCTCTAAAAAATAACAAAAATAGAGTTTTACTGTTGAACAGAGAGAGGAATCCTGTTAACCAATACAGACTTTGTCTGTAAAAAATGTAGGAAACTGAATTTCTCTGTAGTAAAGTCGTAGGAATCTTGTTAGCCATACAGACTTTTTCCGTAAAAAAACAGAATTTCTCTGTAGTACAGACAGGAGAAACCAGTTGACTAATACGGACATCGCGAAATTTCCATAATACGGCAGTTAAAATGCAATTAAAGAAACTCAGAAATTCTTTATCATATTCTAAATAAGTTATTAATCACTGGGGTGAATTTTATTTATCCTTAACCATAATAAAATTATTTAGATAAAGTTCTAAAAAGCAATAAATTCCTTATGCTTTTTTTAACTTTTATTTTATTTTAGTCAAAATAGAAAAAGTGACAAAATTTTATGATATTTAGTGATTATTGGATTGAGTGATATTTTATTCGAATCAACTTCAAAACATGGTCAGATTAATTTAAGTTCATATTTAGGAAGTTATTCCGAATAATAAAAGCAGTATCCATTGAACACTTTTATATATTAACACTTTCTTACCTGAAATGAGAAAAAATATTTAACTACGCTTTTACTAATTATATGAAATGTTGGCAATACTTGTAGTTTTTAAAAAAAAAAGTAATGCATAGAAGATTCTTTTTTGTTAGAATCTCATCAACATAATGAAGGATAAATAACATTCTGACTCACAACTTATTTAGAAGTTAGCGGAATGAAAATCCAGTGTATTTTATTGCATTTGGTATGTCTTTTATTGCAATGGCGAACAGACAGAGGAATCCTGATAAAATTTTATTTACTTTCTTTGTAGTATGGACAGGCAAATCCTTTTAAATTGATAAACTTTCTCTTACCAGGTTCATCCTGCTAAATTGACAGAATTTATTGTACGAGGTTTATCCTGTTAAACTGAAAAATTACACAGCGCAGTTTCAGTATGTAAGGCGTATTAAAAATATCTCACTACTAGAATTTTCATTCTAAAATTATGGTAAAATAACCGGCAGCGGTCTGTCCATCCAATTAACAGTAAAGTTTACGGTAAAGAAAATTTTTATTTGAATGGTTTTGAAACCGTTTACAACTAGTATGGTTATGAGACCGTGAAAACAAAACTATACGATTTTCAACCATTTACTACTAGCATGGTTTCAAAACCAAAAAATATAAGTTTAACTGGACATTAGAGATAGTTTAGCAGTCTTATAGTACTGCCATCTATGCCTGAAGGAGGGTATCGAATTCTAATATCCTAAAGTCCCAAATTGGGAACACTTGAAGCTCTTCATGTGTTGAAGGAAACGGAGAAAATATTGTGACGCCAACGCTGGGAGTAAAAAAAAAATTGCGTATTCCTTCTCTGACGCTTGAAAAGTATCAGTTTGTGTTGTCCCTTGTTTTAAGAACTTGTATACAAAGACTAATATTTGACTTTTTTCATTTGCCCGAAATAACTCTGGATTTAAATTAAAGGTTTCTTATACATAAAAAAATTCAAATTTCAACTTGAAACTTGCGCATTATGTTTTGTTTTAGTTCCTTGTATTTTTAATAAAATAAAAAAAAATCTGTTGATTTTTCTCTCAAAATAATTGGTAAGAGAAGTGGTTAAGAAAGGGGGGATATGTGAGATAACTACAGATCTTGATAACACAAGACTAAAAATTCATTTTGCCTCATATATGTAAATCATTTCAAACATCATTAAAACTAAACGACGCAAAACGAGCTTTCAAAATGAGAATATCAAAACTTTAAACTAATTAAAAAGAATTTTATTACTTATTCACATAAAAAAATGAAACTCTAAACATTAATTTACTATCTAACTGGTTATCAGTGTAAAAATTCCAAATTTTTCTGTATGTTAATTGCTTTTAGTATACTAATTTTCTAAAAACAATTACAATTAATTTAATTTGGAAGTGAAATAAAGATAGAAAGATTAAATAAACTGAAATTCAGATTTTGATCCCAATCCTGAAGACAAGGAAACTCTTGGATCAAATATTGGGAGAAATTTGCTTTCGTGGAGGACTCTTTGATAGAATTAACCCGCATTTGCGTTACATGAAGAGGAAAAGCACGAAGAACTCCCATGGTTAGCCCTTTAATTTCTATTCCACTCTTTTCAACAGCTTTCCCCATTTTTCATCGGCAATTTAACGTGTTCTGTTATAAACGTTTTCTTTATTTACGTCTCGTGAGTCTTCAGAATGAGCGCTTATTTTTGAGAAACAAGTTGACTCATCTTTATTTTCATCTTATAACTATATCTTTCAGTTACTAGAGATTTTTCCTGTTTTAAATAACCGTTTGTTAGGTTTTAAAAATAGGTTCGATGGAAGCTTTTAAATCACATTCTTTATCAATGTAATTACTAGATTATAACTTGACAACTTATCACTTTTCTGGATCTCGTCATAGTCAAGTTCTTCTAAAAAACGCACCAGTAGAGTTCAATTTGTTTATAACAAGTCGCGGGATTATATTGGATGAGAATCTTTTCGACGGGTGGTAGGTTTAGTACAGTTTAAAAGGCTTGTAAAATGACAGAAGTGATCCTAAATTGTTCTGGTTCGATTTTGACTAAGATGAAATTTCTTTCCTTTTCATGTTGAATTGTGAAAATAGTTTGACCCACCCTTTAAGTACCCAAAAGAGAAAGTAAAAAATAATTTGTAAGACATATTTCTCGAAAATTTACATTTTTATTGCTCAAATTAAACGAATAACTTTTTTTTTTCTTTCCGGAAATTCTGCAAAAATATGTATTCCTAATATGACTAACCTGTAGAATACCTTCTCTTGATGCGAGGTGAAAAAAAGGAACACAGAAAGATTAAATAAATCTGCATTGCTTAAAGCAATTATGCATTAAACTGAAAAGCATAACCTGTAATTTAAATCATTTTAGATTTATACATTATAATTTGTAACTCTGACCCATGGCGTTACATTATATGATTAAGAAAATTATTTGAAAAACTTTATGTTAACTATCATTCGAACCGAATGACGCCCTTATACATAGTTTTAAAGTTTAACAACAATCAAACAATTTTTCTGATAAACTTAACTTTACGATTAAAGTACATATTATTATATTACTTCACGTTATTTAAATTCATGAAAATACTTTTTGAAAGCGTAACTATCAACAAAATAAAATGTTTCAGAAAGTTTTAAAATCTCGATCACTTCACGTTGCTTGATAGAACAGCGTGGAATCAACTTGCTATTAATTCAATAAGATTTTGTCTTTTAAGTAATTGAAAAAGCAAAATATTCTTTTGACAAAGAGTAAACATACGAGAACAATTTCTAACATCTCTTAGTGAATGATTTTTAGTATCGATCGCTAAAACTTAAACCAAGTTCATTTTTTAGTATTAAAAACTCATAAAAACTTATCAACTTATCAACTTATAAAAACTCATAAAATTCATCCTTATTAAAATGTGTGAGTTAAAGTATCCAAAAATACCTATATATAATTGGAAATATTTATAGAAATTTTTAAAAAAATATTCTTTAGTTAAAAACGGGTGGTTCCATATAAAAAATATGTGAGTCGAAGTTTCCAAAAATATCCATATATAATTAGAAGAATTTATAAAAACCTTTTTAAAGAATATTCTTTAGTACAAAACAGCCTACTTGTGAAGCAAGTATTGTATTATCTGAAAATGGAAATTTTATAAATTTTTTAACACTTTTTTTCTGATAGGAATCAATTTTTAGCTAATTCCATATTAAAAAGTGTGATAGAAGCATTCAAACCTACCCATATATGATAAAGAGTATTTATAGAAATATTTTTAGAAAATATTCTTTAGTCAATAACTGCTTACTGAATTATGTTATAGGAGAATGGAGATCTTACGTTTTTTTTTTTTTTTTATTCTCTTTTGCTGCAAGTATTCAATTTGAAACTGGTTCAATATTAAAATACGTGATACCGAAAACACTCACATGTAATTAAAAAAATTTATAGAAATCTTTTAAAAAATATTCATTAGTCCAAAAAAACTTAATTCTGGTACGTGCGATATATTATTTGGAAATGAACATATTACAGATTTTTTATGTACATATATTTTTCCGCTATGGATTAATTTGTTACTATTTCCATATTAGAATGTGTGTCGAAGTTTCCAAAAATAATCACATGTGATAAGAAATGTTTATAAAAAACTTTTTAAAAATTATCTTTAAGACAAAAACAGCTTATTCTGGACCATTTCTTGTGTTCCTTGCGCATGGACATTTTAAGCGTATTTTTTTTAAACTTTTTTGCTACTAGTGATCAATTATATACTGGCTCCATATTAAAATGCGTCTGTTGAAATTTTCAAAAAGAAACTGGATTGGAAATGTTTATAGAAATATCTTAGAAAAAATATTCTTCCGTCTAAAACAACTTCATTCTGGACCATTTCTTGTATTCCATGAGTATGGACATTTTAAGCATATTTTTTTAAAAACTTTTTTTGCTTTTTTGATTAATTTGAACGGTGACCTACTAAAATGTGGGTGTCGAAGTTTCCGAAAATCATACACGATTACAAGTTCTTATAGAAATCTTTTAAAAAAATATTTTTTTTAGCCCAAAACAGTTTTATTCTGAAGCGTGCATTGTGTTGTGCGAGAATGTATATTTTACACGTCAAATTTTCAGCAAATGATAATAAATATTTAGAAATATTTACAAAATATTTCAAAACATATTCTTTAGTCAAAAATAACATAATTTTTGAGCATATTTTTATAATTTCTTTTTCTTGTTAAAAAACAAAATTGTACGAGGGATCTTTTTGAAACATATTTCGCATTAAACCGAGCATGTTAAATTTTCTGAAAATATCCATAAATGCTTGGCGATAAAATAAACATTTTTGAAACATATTTTTTAGTCCAAAACAAGTTTTTTCTGGAGCATAGATTATAATAGACAATTAACGAATTTTAATAATTTCTTTTCTACAAAGGCCCAATTTTCATTAAACTGTCAGCATGAAATATTTCAAAAATACTTATAAATATTTAAAAATATTGATAAGAATTTTTAAGAATAATTTCTTTAATTCAAAGCAGGTAAATTCTGGAGCATATATTGTGTTATAAGAAAACGGATTCTAAGTGTGAAAGACTCTCCCATGTTAAATTTCTTTCCGTTAGTTTCCATCGCTAAAAGTAAAAAGTTTTTGACCCTTCCTTTGAGTATTCTAAAATGCTTATAAAATATTTTATTAAAATTCTCATTTTACGGCGCATGTATTTACATTTTTGCTGCTCTGTAGATAAAACTTCAACAAAGATATTTTCTTTGTTGTTAATTCTTGTTCTTTCTATAAAAATAAAAAAATATTATTCATCAAAAATTATTATTCATAAAAAATTAATTTCCATAAAAAATTATTATTCATAATAACTAGTTTAATACCCGTTCTGAATTAGGAATGAAAAAAAGAATAAACGAAAATAAAAAGTAAATCAATTGTTACCCTTTTCCGTGACTTTACATTATACATTATATGAGGAGAAAATTTAATTCTTAAAATTGGGGCTGAATGTTATTAAGAAAAGTTAACTTTTACTTAGTAACATTCAGCCCCCCAAAAAATATTATTTATAACACTTATAGCATCATAGTTAAAATTAAGCTCAATGAATAAATTTTTCAATATAATATTTCAATTAACTTTACGATAATCATTACTTATGTTTTATTACCGTTTGCTTAATGTTATTTAGATTTACAGATGTTCCACTGCGTAGCCTTGTAATTTTGAACCCAATCCAGAGGACTAGGGAACTCCTGGATCTGAAGAAATTAGTCTTCGTGGAGGACTTTTTGATGGAACTAACCCGAAGTTGCTTCGCATGGGGAGGAAAATCACGAAAACCTTCCACGGTTAGCCTAACGGCAAGGGCACTCTAACCCCTGATCCATCTACTGCTGAGAATATTTTACGTCAGCACTTTGATCGGTGCGAGCCGGGTGTGGAATTCAAATCAACCAGCCATCGCCGGGACCGAACTCGGTTCACCTCATTGTGAAGCGAACTGACCCACCTGACCCACTGACCCCTGATTTCCTGACCCACCACTGCTCTTCTTCTTTATTTGAATTTTTTTAACGATTTTAGGAAAAAAATTCTCAGGTGACTAAATTTGCCACTGATCGTAAAAATAGTCAATTTCAGGACGCTAGCGCAACGGTTCTGGAGTTATAGATGAGGCACTCAGACAGACTCACAAATTTAACTTTATTTTAGATAAATAAAGGAACAAAATGGAACTAAAAATATACCTTAAAAACTCAAAACATTTATTTGAAATATAAAACATAATATTTATCGACGAAAATCTCGCTTGAAGTCTTTCGCTTGGCATTCTCTTGACATTTTATCACATGCTTTCGTTTTGACCTTAGTTTTATGTCTGAATCGAGCATTCAACTGCCTGTGAGAGGCAGTTTTAGAACAGGTATTTCTTTCTTTAGTTCCTTACATCCAACATTCTCAGCATCTTTAAAGATTTGATAACCTGTTATAAAATGTGTATGAGTATTTTTGTCTTTAGCAATGTTAAAAATGTTTCTGAAAAAAATATAGTTTAAAGTGGAATTTTTCGAGTGATTTTTTAGTACTCAAATAAAATGAGGCGGTAGTTAGACTCAAAATGAATTCATAAAATTTTAATGTGCCTTTTTTGGATCTATTAGAAAACAAATTTAATATTTCATTCTTTTAGGCTACTATTTAATACAAAGTGTTGTTCAAACAACGGCAAAGAAGCAACATTTAAATGATGTATTTACTAAACCTTATCGTGATTTTTTCTAACAAAATGTTCGATTTTTTTTAAATAGTTATGTTAAGACCCTTTTTTTTAACAATTTGACATCAAGTAATACTCAAAAAATGTTCAAAGCAAAAATACTGAAAACCACTCGATGAAAATAACATTTCCTGAACTACCTGCAAACTTAAGTATTTTGTTATTCAAAGTTTTGTGTTTGTCTTTATTTTAAATCCAATTTTTTTTACTTTACGCACAAGATTTTTCAATTCTATCAAACTTCCTTCGAATGGAATAATTTTATTTACTTCACGTGTTAAAATTAATCGAAATTTTCCGTAATTTTTTTTTAAAAAATTTGAAGCACTTAGTAATTATTTAAACAGGTCGTATCTTGTAAAGTTAAAATAAAATCTCTATTTAGATAATACGACTTTAAGGCATCATACCATATTTAGTGTAATATTTAGAAATGTAAGTGTTTCACATGCGCAAAATCCTATTTACAATATTAAAAAAAATTATAGTATTAATTCTAAAGAAGAGTTAACGATCCTAATGTACATTAGGATCGTTTAAAATTATTTAGAAGAATATTTTGTTATAAAGTTAAACGTGTTTGGCTTATTTAATTGCATGATTTACAAATAATTCAATTAAACTGAAATAATTGCGTTTTAAAGCACATTTTGATGAAAATGATAAATATACCGTTCCTCTCTAGTAAAAATGTCTTTGCAAGACTATGAAAGAGGAATCTCTCTGAAAGTTTATTTTTATGCTTTTTCTTTCGAGATTCCGGAGACCTCATTATTTTTCTAACAAATTGTATTTTACCCAGATGTGAAGAGGGTCGTTAACAAATGTCTTGAAAAGACCAACACATGAAATCTAAATGTATCATCTGTTTATGACATATCTTCTGGAGATTTATAATATTTTATATTTCCTCTACTAAGTGACTCCAGAAGAGACTCAAAACTTTTTGGACAGTTTTATGGCATATCTTATTAATTGAGGCTTGTTTAAAAATTCTCACAATATTAAAATTTATTATGTAATAATGACGAAACAAATGTTATTAAACAAACTTTGATGTTTAAAACTTTTTTTCAAAGATATTTTATAGCATTAACGAGTTTTTTCGAAGCGACATATTTATAATTAAAAACCTCTCTTTATAGCTCAAAATGTTAATTTTAAGTTAACTCGAAAAGTTAATTCATAAAATAATTAACTCAGTGAGTCATGTTCCTTTTTAAAAATATATACGCAAATTTGAATTTATATTCACTAAAACTCAATTGCAGTGAAGCTTAATTTTAAAAACTCGATGGAGTACACTAAAAATTTCGTGATATCGAAAATTGGTGATATTTTTTAACAATTCTGCCAAAATAATAATACTCTTCCATCGTTTTCTTCTCTTTTTTTCCCCCGAATACTGTTATTCGTCACAGTAATTATATTTCATTATATTTCAAGCATATCTGTAAAAACTCTCCAAATTTAACGTTAAACAAAAACAATTCTGCAGTTTAACACTAAATCGAGCTTAAAGGAGTGTAATTAAAATCACTTATAATTATTTTCGAACACACGAATGTTGGGCCGTATTGAAGTTTAAGGTGAATATTTCATCTACACCTTTAAAAATATGTCATGTATACTAGAGCACAGGTCAACAGAAATAGTATTAATATAAACTTAAGTATACATTAAATTATATAATTAAGTATAATTTTAGAAATAAAATTTAAGTATAATTTATAATTTCTTTCCGTTCAGTTAAGCCTAGTTCGTCTTAATATTTTCTCTGCACTAAGCATATGTTTGAGTTCAAAACTAATTTTATTTCGAAAATTCTAATTCTTGCTTTATATTAATTCCCCCTTACTGATTCTGGTGTGTAACTTATCGTACTCTAATTATAAATTTTAGTGTTACTGAATGATGGCTACTGAATGATACTGAAAATGATGGCTGCTAAATGTTTACTCTTGGTTCTTAGTGTTGTGGAACATCGCTTTCATCTAAACCACAATTTTTGGTGTTAAGATGCACTCAAATTTTTCACAGTGAATGCACAATGCAGTCGTTTCAAATATTTCTATTTCGGTTTTTATGAAATGAGTCATAAATTCTTAAAAAATGGGATTCAAAAAAGCATTTTAAATTCTTTAAAGAAAATATTTCGGGAAGTTACCGTATTCGTCTAAAAGAGATTTTTTCTATTAGCAAATATGTAGGGAAGATTTTTGTGACAATGAAAAATTCGTGCTATTCAAGGTAATTTTTAATCAATTGCGTAGCATTAAACTTTCATACGAGATTTGATCTCGGAGCCTTTCCCAGAAAATAGTTTCGTCAAAAACGAAGGAAATTTTTCAGAATTTTGACAATGCAGATCAGTTTCATAACGAAATAGAAGGCAGTACAAATCAGAAGAAATCCTAATTGCTGTGGATGCTGTGTGTGTAAAGCTGTGGATGTTAGACTATTCAGAAATTTATAATTTTTTAAAATGTTCACCATTTATGAAATGATTTTTGAAAAATAAATTTGTATAAAATATTGAGGGAGGGCAAAACCATTTCAAGAAAAGAGCTAGATATCAATATTACACACTCAAACATCTTAATGATTGCTTATTTGCAAGCTAAGAAACTATTTCAAATGATATTCATTTGCACATTTAATCAAAACATTTATCTTCAAGGACCTCAAGGATCCGCATCCTATGATGAAAAAGTAAAGGGTCATCTCAACCTCAGGCACCCCGACCAACCGACAGGATTAGGATTAGGAATTCGGGACATTTGATTTTTGTATTAGCTAGAAGTACATCTCATGGCTCCGTTTTATTCGGACCGTTTTCTCCGTTTTACCCTTCCCATTTAAGAGTGCTGGGAAGAATAATAGCACATAGTGTTGCGTCGGCCTTTTCATCAAAATGATTTTTGCAGCAGCGCACCAGCCATTGTGCTGACGATAAAATATGCGATTCCTGTACGGTTTTGTTAATTGAGTTTTTTTGACGAGATGATGTCGTAACGGCTATTTCACCGAAATGATTTCACATTTTCAAACCCGCCATTGTGCTACTGATGGATGCAATTTTTACGATTCAATTCCTGAATAGCTTCGTAGAATGTTTGGGTTAGAATGTTTTTTTCTGAGGAGATCTCCAAGTGTGCCCTGTTGTTGTTGTTCTCGTGCCAGATCACCTTCACCACCTTTATTGTTGGGCCTAAAGACGTTCACCAGAACAAAATAAAGATCTTTTTACTAATCGACTGGCTGCTTAATGATTGTCATGACTTTGGGTTATCTTTTTCAAGTAAAATGGAAGAGGTATTATGTATTGTGTTTTTTAGATTTGTATTATGATCCTTTTTTTGGGTTATTGTGGTGAACATCCATTTTACACTAAAAATTTGCGATCATTGACTAAGTTAAATTTATTTTAAATAGTTACTTTTCTTTCAAGCAGTACTGTACGACACCATTTCTGAAAAGTCATAGATGTATTTTAATTCTAAATCTATACGGTCCCAATGTAAACATGCAACATTTGACCTAGAAACTGACAAATTTGATCAAGATATTCATTGTTTAGTTTTGTACAATATACCTTTCCTGAAAAGTCGTAAATGTATTTTAATTCTAAATTTATACGGTCACAATGTTAAGATGCAACATTTGACATAAAAACTGACAAATTTTTTCAATATATTCACTGCTTAGTTTTGTACAATATACCATTCCTGAAAAGTCATAGATGTATTTTAATTCTAAATTTATACGGTCACAATGTTAAGATGCAACATTTGACCTAGAAACTGATACATTTAATCAAGATATTCATTGTTTAGTTTTGTACAATTTCTGAAAAGTTGTAGATATACTAGTCTTTTTATAAATAACTTTTTTATAGAAATAGTCAAATCACTGGGTACCAGGATGAATTTAGAAATATTAGAATTTTAGTGAAAAAGTAGCAGACAATTCTATTTTTTGTGACAATATGAGAATACACAACGATGACATTATGAGAAGGAACAATATGCATGTATTTTACATGTGATGTAGTCAAGGTCATACTCAAGAGGGGAGACAAGGTCAATTGTCCCGGGGTCTAGGACTATAAAGGGCCCGAGCAAAATTTCGTACAAAAAACCTAGCGTTTATTATTTAATTTTTTAAAAAGAAAATTGCAAATAATTTCTTGATATTTATATGAAAGCTGCAATTTTGTATAAAGAGTCTTCAACAATTCTACGAAATACAAAAATAAAATCTTTTAAACTTAGAGGCTATCAAAACGAGCAGTGCTATTATTGATGTTTATATAAAAGCTGCAATTTTGTAGAAAGAGTCTTCAACAATTCTACATAATACAAAAATAAAATCTCTTAAATTTGGAAACTATCAAAACGAACAGTGCTATTATTGATATTTATATAAAAGCTACAATTTTGTATAAAGAGTCTTCAATGATTCTACAAAATACAAAAATAAAATCTTCTAAACTTTGAGGACATCCCAGCATAGACTCCTTATCCTTATTATATCCATGAATCTTTAGTAAACGTATAAGAAGTACAGCTAAAAATAATTTTTGTGACTGTAATGACCAAAAAATGCGAATATTTTAAAAAACATTAGAGAGCTGTCTTAGAGTAAATCAAATTTATCTGTCGATACCTTGAGTATATAATATAGTGTCAATACAGTTGCTTGAGTGTATAATACAGTATTTCGGCACAATCGGGGTCTCATCCCCCGCATAAAAATACATAAAATAGCGTAGAATAGCGCTAATGTGAGTAAATAAATAGAGTAGTTAACACAATAAATAAATTTCCTAATTTTCATAAGTTTAATTTATTTATCTTTTTGAAAAAATAATCGTTTTTTCTTCTTATAGTTTGAATTGTTTTCTTAATTTCTTTAATTTAAGAAACGGGGTGACTATGTCAGTTAAATCTTTTTTTATAAATACGATAAATGCTAGAAAATTTTCTAACAAGAAGAAAAAAATTGCAGCTTTTAACCTCCTGCAATACGAGCTTTAAATTGTAGCAGAAGGAGGGATTTTTATTAAGAAATAAGTAGTTTAGAAACTCAATAAAATAGCTTTTAAATAATTACACTTAATTAACTTTTTAGTTATTTTTAATTAATAAATACGGAAATTAATGAATTTATCAAAAAAGTTATTTAGAACAAAGAAATATTTTACACAGCTTCGTAAAGGCAGAAATTTTCCTTTTAAAACTGTTCCAGGTTATTTGTGAAAGGGTTTCTAGAAGTTATCCAAATATTTCGATGGTTTTTATGAAATGTTTACTACTAAAAGAAACGAATAATACCCTCTTAATATAATTTTTACATGAAAATAAGTTTAATATTGATATCGATAAATTTATCTTTATTTGTACGAAAAATTTATGAGAAAATTCGGTTGTTTATAGTTAAAGTAATAAGAGAATTTTATCGACAGTTTATTTTTAAAAGAAGAGAGCATGGCGTTTACAAATTTATCATTTATGTATTTTCCCAAATGCGGCCGTGATGTTCATGTTTACAGTTTTCAATGATTAGCCTTAAAGAATTGGACAGAATGTTTCGGTAATTGACTGATTGATGATGAAAGCTGCTGTCCTCTGCTTGTTTCTAAAGAGTTCCGTCTCAGATAATAACCGCTCGAGGGTTAATTGGGGCTATCGCCTCCACACTACACACCTTTCTTTTTTCGAAAGAATTATGATACTATTTAAGATAAACAGATCTTTTATTCTTGTTTATTGAGCTGAAGCAGAGGGAAATTAATTCATTTTATTTAGTTTTTTATGATTATTTTGCACGTTGTGATGAAGCATTATTTGTCTAATGTGCTATTAAAAGGAATTTGTTTTTTCATTAGTGAAGAAATAAAATAGGAAAGCATATTAATTTAGTCGAGAAATCGTCGAGAAACAGTCGAGAAATTATTATTTTGCACGTTGTGCTGAAGCATTATTTGTCTAATCTGCTGTTAAAATAATTAAAAGGAAAGTAAATATAATAAAATATATTATAATAAAATTAAAAGGAATTTGTTTTTTCATTAGTGAAGAAATAAAATAGAAAAGCATATTAATTTAGTCGAGAAATCGTCGAGAAATTATTATTTTGCACGTTGTGCTGAAGCATTATTTGCCTAATGTGCTATTAAAAGGAATTTGTTTTTTCCTTAGTGAAGAAATAAAATAGAAAAGCATATTAATTTAGTCGAGAAATCGAGAAAAAAATTTCATCAATATAGTTTTTCAAGTTATCCAGTCTTTAAAAGTTATCAAGTGAAATTTGGTTTTTCAAACTTGTTTTAAAGCATCACTTTAATTTAAATCCTTTTGCGCACAGTGATGAATCCTTATTTCCAATTAAATCTAATGTGCTATGTTATTTTTCAATTAAAAAAAATTGTTTTGATCAAAAAATCGTAAAAATATTTGTTGATGATGATCAGGAAATTTCACTTCTTTGTTTCTCTGATATGTTTTGTCACTGTGCTCTATATTAAATCGATTCAAATAACCGATAGTTTTATGGCGTATGATATGTTATTACTTGAGTTTTGCTTCATGAACAAAATGTAAAGAAGTGCAAATATTCTACGCAATACAAAAACTCCTAGAATTTTTTAAGTAATTAATAAAAATTAAAAAAACTTATATTAATTGATTTTAAAAAAAAACTTTTTTATCGCCTTTATAAGTTTACATTCTTTCAGGCTGAATATTTAAGTGGAAATAGGATTTACTTGCATTTTTCACCGAGAAAAAAATTATGGTCAAAACTGTCAGAATATGGTCAAATTTACCGTGGTTCTGGCTCTATGAAATCATCGAAAAGCGCGGTAATTTTTTCCCAAGCAATTTGGTAATAACTTTTTGGTAAAGTTAGCAATAAAATATGGTTTCATTACCATGTTGTTTAGTGGTAATATTTGGTAATTTTAACAGTACTAGTACAGTTTGAGGTGACGCAAAAAGGTTCAGTTTGATAACTTCTGTTTTAATTAGCAAACATTAGTTGAGTTTGTATCTCCTCGGTAAATTGTTTTTTTTTCTTCCTTCATAAGCTATAAGATAGGTCGGCCAAACGGTCGAGCGGTTAGCGGACCTGACTGCGAAGCACTGAGCGGGTACGAATCCCGCTCAGGGCATAGATGTTTCTCTCTGTGTGTGTTGTTCTCTATTGTGTGATGTGTGAATGTGGCCCACCCAATAAACGGGTATCTGTGGCAGTATGGCGTGGGTAATGCTGCTCGCCTCCGTGACTTAGGTTCACAGGTGCTCACTGGATAACGTTAAATGGGTAATACTTATGGCATCTTACTAGGCGAAGGACGTCAAAGTTCAGTGCCTGCCATTAGAAAAAAGAATATAAAAAACTATAAAAACGCGTACAAATGCCTGTAAAGGGCTAAACTAAATCAGAAAAGCTTTTCCAATATTCTAATATGGAAGCGTAGGGGTGTCGAATACGAATTCCACCGTAACCCTGGATTTAACTATTTATTTATGTTTATTTATTCATATTTAGTCACTAATATTTATTTATTGATATTTATTTATTGATATTTATTTACTGATATTTATTTATTGATATTTATTTATTTATATTTATTTATTTATATTTATTTATTTATATTTATGTATTTATATTTATGTATTTATATTTATTTATTTATATTTATTTATTTATATTTATTTATTTTTATTTATTTATTTATATTTATTTATTTATATCTATTTACTTATTTATACTTATTTATTTATATTTATTTATTGTTACGCACACATAAACCTTGGTTTATATGTCCTTGTCAAGTCGAAATGCAGATAGGACAAGATCGAGAAAGGAAGTACAAATACACATCCTGGAACATGATGAGATTCAAAACCGTTACCTCATCGTTAAATTGTAATGTTTTTTTTCTTCTAATTTGAGCAAATCTGTTCTTCATCTTAAAAAGAGCTCTTGTAATAAATCGTACTTTGGAATTCAAATCAAAGCATAACAATGAAAGCGCATCAGTAAATGAATAAATTCGGTTTAAGGAAGGACAACACCCCAATGGCAATGGAGTCCCCAATAATATAGGTTTGTTTTACTTGTAACTCACGGTGCAGTATTGCTGTTCCACAAACCGTTGTGAAGTTTCGATATAGTGGATTCAAATCCCGCTATAACACTTAATGAATATTTGTGTTGTCTTTCGTGAAATTGTGCTATCTGTGTTTCAAATTGAAAATAATCTTTACGCCGTTTTTTATTTTATTTTTTGTTTATTTATTTACTTACAAGGTAACCCTTCAATCTACGTCATTAAGCAAATTGTATGATGATTTAGATATCACAGTTAAAAATATAGATTCAATGAAAGTTTATTCTGAATCTTATGGTATACTTTGGATACAAATAATTTTACAGTTATTACCTGAATATTTTGTTTTGGATTTTCAACGTAAATGGAAATCGGAAAATGAAATCGATGTTAATGAATTATTACTGTTTTTAAAGAATGAAACAGAATGTCGTGAATCGGTTGCGTTTTTAAATGTTAGAAAGACTAACTATAATCCTCGAGATAATCTGCGTAGAGAGCAAGATAAGTATATAAACAGAAATTTTAATAAAAGCACACTCTCATCCACTGTGCTTAATGTACAGATGACGTAGTCTAAATGCTCTTTTTGTACTGAACCCTATGACGTGTACAAATGTATCCCCAAAACAAGTTAAAATTGTTGAGAAATTCAAATCATTGTTTCAAATATTTAAATTGCCTAATGCAAACTTAAATTGCCGTGTAAATAAATTTCCTTGTTATAACTGTGAAGGATTATGAGTCTGTTTGTTTAGGAGGTAATAAAAGTCTAAGCAATTCTAAAGTTAATGAAAAAGTTAAATAAATCTTGTAATTTGGTTGCAGTTTTTAATGAAAATCCCCCATCCAATAAATAAGTTTCCAATGTAATAATAAATATATTGTAAAATGATTTAATCGCAAACTGCTAAAGTTAAATCTGATTTCTCATCACAATTGACAAGAATTCTTTTAGATAATGTTCATTTTTTTCGGAACGGGTTGGAAAGAATTTGCTTAAGAGGTTTCATTCGTTTGGAATACTACTGAAAAATCTTATCCTGCTGTTCGATTTGAAATTTACAATGAAAGCACGAATTTTAGAATTAAAGTTAGAGCTCTTGTCATGCATTGTGCATTAGTGGAGTTGCATTAGTGATTATCTTGTTGCATTAGTGCAAAATATTGTGGTTTTGAAAAATGTAAATGATTCAGGTGATATGTGAGATTTAAGACAATTTCGGTCACTCGATTACAACTGAGAGTGAATTGGGGGAAACATACAGGGTATGGCCATAAATCTCTAAAAGATGAAGAAATTATTGATAATTTTGAAAGCAATTTAAAATATGAAAACAATCTGTATAAAACTGGATAACTTTGGAATTCCAATCCCAACGATATTGATAATAATTTTACTACTGCCAAAAAGTGCTTTGATTATTTAATAATAAAATTAAATAAAGATAAAATTATTTTTAGCGAATGTGCATAAATTATTGAGGATCAGGTAAGGAAGGAAATCGTTCGTTAAACAGTGTAAGGATAAATGGGTTACTTCTTGTTATTTCATGTTGTATACAGCTGATCCGATAAAGAAACATCTAGTTTGAATGCTGGTCTGTAGGTCATTGTTTCGAAATTTTTTGTTATTGTCAGGTCGAAACTGATTATGTCATACGAAATTTTTGGTTTTCAGGTGATATTGAAAAGGTGTTTCTAGTGATAGATGATTCAGAGTTTCCATACAGAGTTACCATTTAGTACCACATTGAAAAACATGCCAACAATGAACCCGATTGTGCTAATTTCTTCGTTGTACCTGGACGATATGTTCTGATATGGTTAATGATGCTTATCGACTGTCATCTGATTTTCGCAGAGTACTAATCAAGAGTACTAGCACTAATCAAGACCTTAACATTGCTTCACTTAATGCTTATGGCGGTAGTTATGGGAACTAGAATATATGATTATGCGCATAAATTGTTGAGTAATATTTGCAAACATTTTATTTGTGGACAAATGGAAAGAATACACATTTTTGGAAAAAAAATAATAACTCTTTGAAAACAGAGTGTCTGAAATTTAAGCTGGGACAAATCTTAAGCTTTGGCAAAATTGTCCAGGAAGTTCGAATCCTGCCGATAAATTAATTCATTAAAAAGCCTTGTAGATGATAATTCGTGGAAATTCGGACCCTATTGGCTCATAGAGGATAAAAGTAAATGGTCCCGAGAAAATACTTAAGTTAATCAAAATTCAGTTGATTTAGAACTTAGAAACACCGTTGCCTCACAGATTCTAAGGATCTTTCTGTGATTTTAGAAATCTATAGTTTTTTTGTTAAAAGTGAAAAGAATATTTGCTTGGTCAAAGAGATTTATTCATAACTTCTGACAAGCATCAAGTTCATTTAAAGAATCAAACGAAGATATTTTGATAGAGAATGTGCAAAGTGTCAAGAAGAAAGTAAAATTTTGATGAAGAAGGAATATATAAAAAATAACTCCATATTTTTTCATGCAAACATTAAAGATTATTAAGAATTATATGAAGATATTATAAACATATATTCAGAATATATGAATGTTTGTTATAACACTCAAGAAACAGATGTTAAGAATTTATAGTAAATTGTTTCAATCTGAAGAGGGTCTTGAAGCAATTAATCCTATATTACTACCAAGAACTACTACTAATTTCCTGAATTTTTGATCATTGAAAAACATAGGACATTGAAGTGGAGTGGACATAACATAGTGGAGTTAATATCACTTTTTCGTAGAAATTTTGTTTTTTGTGAAATCTGGGCTTACTTTTGCAATCTGAGCTTACTTTTGCAGTTGCACTAGCTGCGCATCTGGAACTGATTTGTTTACGAATAACTTTATCTTAGCTTTCATGACAAGAAGAAATAATTGTAGAACTATTTATTCTGATGACTGTTTCAAAAGACGTAAGGTTTTCTGTTATTAGAGAAGAATTTCAAAATTTTATTTCTTCTGAAAGCAATACGTGGAAATTTATTATTGAGATTTTCCCATGGTGGGTAGATTGAGTGGTGGATGAGGAGCATTAATAAAATTATCAGGTGGGGTACGTTTAATTTTGAAATCTCCCCACCAGAGGGCTAATGACATATGTTTACTTGTGAATTATAAGTCTGTAAACCATCGAACAGCGATATTTAAAGCATAAGCTTTGAAGAAATGTTTTTTTTTTTTTTTAATTCTGAGGAACTCTACCTTTACATTATGGAATTTTTAATTTGTATAGTATGCACATCACTTTAGTTTCACTAAACTGCTACTCAGTTATGGAATGTCTTTTGAATATATAACTTAAACAGAAGCCTAGTATTAGTGGTGGAAGCTTAATGTGACATTGTTATGAAAAATATAAATGAAACTTTGTGATACTTTCATATTTTTGGCACGCAGCGCTAAAATGACTTCGTAATCATGCTGATAGTATTAATTTAAATTTTTTGAATTTAAGTATTAAAAAAGAAAAAAAAAATATCTGCATTCTTGACTTCGACAAAAAATTAAATTTAATATAAATGAACTAATTACATGAAATTCTAATGTTTCGAAAAACATTAATTTAAATACTATTTTCAATCAAATGAATAAAACTAAAAGAATTTGTAGTAATGCTTATTTATCTAAAAACCAAATTGACTGGATAACTCTTCAGAAGTTTCGGAAAAAAGCAATAAATATTCAAATAATGTAATTAAATTATATATAAAATAATTAAGTTAATTGTATGTTATAATTATTAATAAATTGTTAAAAATTTCTCAGTTAAATAAATTTATATTTTTATCTTGTACAAATTCAATTCGGGTAAATCTGTGGCTACAAAACTTCTAATATTTAATAAAGATTTGTTTCAATATTTTTCTCACAATAAATGTTAGTCTCTGTAAAAAACCTCAAAATTAAAATTTTTATTATTCAAATTCAACCTTATTAATTATTAACTTGAATTATCCAGTATAATATTATTACTTTGCGCAAAACCAGTTTCGAGTCAATCCAGGGAAATTAACAAATCAAATATGCTTCTGTACTTCAGTAAGAAGGTGCCATAAAATGCCTCCCACTATCCTAAATTGACGCTTTTATTTTCATATTTTATAGTCTGGCAAACTTGTTACTAAAATATTTTAAAGCATTTTTGAAAGACGCCGGTAAGTGGAAGTACGTTTGAATTCGCTACTTGCTTTATATGTTACTTTTCGCGTTTTATTTTGTATTTTTCTTGAATATTTATTTTGTATTTTTTGCTTGATATATTTTGTTTCGTATTTTTTACTTAATATGTTCTATTTTCGTTTCAATTACTTTGGTGCTCCTCACAGTATTGTATTGATATATTTTGCCTTGGTTATATTAATATTATATTAGAAGTCTAGAAAGCACTTCTTTTTGCGGATATAATCGAGTGAGCTGATGACATATATTATATATATATATATTATATATATACATATATATATATATATATATATATATATATATATATATATATATATATATATATATATATATATATATATATATATATATATATATATATATATATATATATATATATATATATATATATATATATATATATATATATAGATTATAGAAAAATTCTATCCGAAATAGCAATAGCTAAAACCAAATGTATACTAAAATAAATTTCGTTGAGTATGAAAGTGCTTTTCTGCTTTTTATAATGTTTACTTCAACTTCTATTTACTTCAGATTAAACTTAATGTTATTGTTTTCCATATAAATGTATACACACATAAAGACAGAGAGCATTAAGACGGAAAATTAAGAGAAAAAATTTAAAAAGGTTATAAATAAGTTGTATAAATTGCAAGTACGTAGAACTTGTGACATAATGACACAAAGAAAACAAGAAAAAATCTCAGAATACCAAAAAGAAAAGAACAAAAAGTTTAACAAAAGTAAAAAAAAAAGATTAATATGTAAAAGAATTAAATTAATAAATTAATTACTTTTTTCTAATTTTTTTTAAAATCTTTTTATATTTTCTGAGTTTTTTTCTCGCTTATATATACAACCCCAAAACCGAATTAAAGTAATTTAACTGTCAATATTGAAAGTAAAAATCAATTATAAATTAGGTTTTTTAAATGAACGTGTGATACGACAATAACCTAGAATCTTTTAATTGGTATCCTTTAACCTGAAATAAAAACACTTCTGCCTAATTACGCCCTATTTTAAAAACAAGATTCTTCTATTTATTTCTGTGCCACTAACAAGTAACTTCATTCAACCCCTACTCGTAATTGAGTTGGCAGTTTAGGACAATAAAATATACAAGGGAAGCTATTAGACATTAATCTGATTTTCTTCTAAAATAAACTCTCTCCACAAAATGGGGAAGTCAGTCAAGCGTTGATAGACAAGCGTAGGAAATTCCCCCTCCTCTCTGCTTCCGCAAAACTTACGACTCTTCAGCGCGTCTATTAGCCTGTCAAAACGAACATATTTTTCCCTCTTAGCAAAAACAACATTTTCCCTTCAATCATATGATATTCACACGAGAGCCTCTTTACAACGTGTCGGGATGATTGTGGTATGTTTTTAGAAACATTCCTCCGTGCGAGGGTGGGACACACCTCTTCTCATTTAATGAGACTCACAATTTAACAGAACAAACATGTATTGAGTTAGCAGCTTAATTCTTACTTAAAGTATGGGAGCATTTCATTTTCGCTTCTAGTTACCTTGATGTTTGACGCAAAAAAAAGTTCGTTGTATCACTCTTAATAGAATTCAACTGGACTGCAAAATGACACGTGCTACTTATATGTATTTGGAACCAATATAAAAAGCATAAAGAAACTATCGAAAATACTCGTTTTTCAGATACGCTTCATTTTTAATGATTTGAATATAGGCATAAAAAATATTGTTTCCAATAGAACATCCTCTTTCGAATGATTGAGGACATCAATCCAAATGTATTTAAAATGCGGAGTGTTAACAAAATGGCTGGAACCTAATTGCCAACTCGATATTTTACTAAGCATTTCCCTCAGGAGGGCACAACTACCAGCATTTCCATTTTTTAACTTCGGATTAAAATAAATACCTGTTTCCCCCCCCCCCCAGTTATTTACGCGAATAGCTGTAGAAAGACATAAATTTCTTTTCTTTTTTTAACATACTGTTTTTTTTTTCAAAAATGGTATATATTTTTTATTTAATTTCAAAATTTGATAGAAAATCGCTTATTACAAATCAATAAATTTCACAAGAAAATGATACCAGGGCACAATTTCGTCGATTAACTAGTAGCAAAGTGATAGTTACAGAAAACGCAGTAGCAAAAATTTCTAGTAACGTGTCTGGTTTTTTAACCTTTTTTCGTCCCTTTCCACGCAGTTTTTCAAATTTCAATAATTCTAATGCAACGTTATTGTGACTCGCAAATTTCAAATTTAAGTAATCAGTCTCGATTTGAAACAATTTTGTCGTAAATCCACGACATTTCGCGATCATTTTTTTTACAGTTATTTATCATTATCTGAGATATCTCCTGGAGGTTTTTCAGACTTCAATAGTTTTAATACTTTTTTTTTTGTGATATCCGAAGTTCAATTTTGAATGATCATTTTTAACGCAATTAATTCGTGACTATTATATTATATATCCACTAGCTATACTATTACTACTAGCTATGCTGTGATATGTAGCTATAGATCGTTTCCTTGGCAATTTTTCCATCTTGTTTTCGTCGTTTTTCAAATTCCGATATTTTTAATATTATGCAATTGCGGCATGCGAATTCTAAATTTAAATAAATAGTTTTTGAATCGCTCATTTCGTGACGATTCCTTCACTTTCCGATCGTTTTTTTTAAACAGTTATTTGTGACTTTTTCGCCTGTTCTCATGTGATTTTTTAAATTTCGGTATTTAAAAAATTTGAAGACATGTGAATTTCTAATTCAGGTAATCACTTTTTAACGCGCTCGGTTCCTGACGATTCCGTTGTAAATGTGCATCGGTTTATAATCGTTTTCTCAAGAGTTATTTATCGTTTTACAGCCCTTTTACACGATTGTTCCAATTTTTTAATACGATGTTATTAAGATACGCAAATTTCAAGTTTGAGCAATCGCATTTTGATGAGCTGAATTGGCAACGATGCCGTCTTAAATCAACATCACTTAGGAATCATTCTTTTGGCAGTTATTACAGCCAGTAAGCTTTTTTCGATCATTTTCACATCATTAGAAAAATCTCGATATTTTAAAAACGATATAATTTTTACCGATGAATTTCGCTTTCGAGTTACAAATGCTTGATGTTTGCCACTATTTCTTGTAAATTCATGTGGTTTTGTAAAACGCTTTTTCGGCAGTTATTGTTACCTATTTCGACATGGTTTTTAAAATCTCGATGATTTCGATACAATAATATTATACAAAATTTTCAGACTGTGGAATAAGTGGAATGCGCAAATTTATTGCGCTTATAGTTTTTTCATTAAAAAACATAAAAACCTGAACTATTATGTGTCCCTTTTATACGAAATGTTTTTTTTTTTTTTTTTTTTTTTTTTTTTAATATTCAGTTTACTGCACTTTTAAGGTCAAACTATGGATGGATAATACACGGTACGATGAGAAGGCATGAAAACAAATGACAAATCTAATTTAGTTGAAGTTAAAATAATGAGTAGATTTTGAAGAGACGAGTTCTTTCAAAAAGTTCAAATTGTCAAGTGCAAATCTTAAGGGTGTAGCAATGCTCTGTGGCAAAATAATGGCATTTTGTTCATCTTTTAATATAAGAGTGATTTTAGCAAAGACTGCATCAATAATAAAAATTTAATTCCAGAAAACTTTTTTTAAAATTCTTATCTGTTTGTCAAACTTAGAGCCTAATTTTGCAAAATGAGACATATCTTCTAGCGTGAAAATAGTATAAATGCAATGTTTTTTAAAGAAGTATAAATATTTAACCATAGAATAGCTGTTTTATATTACGATATATAGAGTTTGTCACATTTTCTGATATACATTCTGATACCAATTTGAGAAATGAGCCATTGTTTTACTATTTTTTAGCACTTTGTTATTGAAAAACAAAATGAAATTATCCAGCGTTTTTACGGTTTTAAATATCCTGCGTAATTTTTTAAAGTGAAATGATTCATTTCGGTTATGTTACTAGTTCGGCTAACTTGCAAAATGTAGCTTCGAGAAATTGTTTTGTCGATGACAATCAACAGACAATCAATATCTACGTAAAAATTCTTAATTCGATGCATATATCATCAGAAGATAACTTTTTAATGTATAGATATGTTTTTTTACAAATAAAAATACGAAAATAACACAGAAAACAGTAAGGTAAAAAATATTTAAAAGGTTTATTATTAAAAAAAAGTATAAAAATTATACAAAATTAAAAGAAGATTAATTAATTTCAAATTAGTAATGAAAACATGTAATCTCTTTATAACTCACACGATTATATCTGTAAAATTTAGTGCTTTTTGCTATTGCATAAATACACCGTTAGAAATTTCCCATAAAAAATGGCTAAATAACAATCTATTTAATTGTTAGTTTACCATATTTAAGCAAAACAGTCAAATAACCATAAATAAGATAGTAATGAATCTACTAACAGGGGAAAAAAATCATTTACTAACTATTTTTTCCTAAACAACAAGAATTTACTGCACCAACTAAGCCCACCTAATGAAGTAACTTAGTTCCTTGCAACTGCGAATATATTATTGCCGAGGGAGCTAATCTGTCAATCTCATGACAGACAGAACGGGGGTTCGAATCCCAGCTTTGACACCTCCATTCCATTTAACACACATGAAGAATTTGCAGTGTCCGGCACTATCCAATGCCCGTAATCTAACGGGAAACATAACTGCTATGTCCAATTAAATTTCATTTTTTTACAGTTCTGAAACCATGATAGCTCTAAATGGTTAAAAAAACCGTATAGTTTTGTATTTATGATTTTACAACCATGCTAGTTGTAAACGGTTTCAGAACCATAAAGATGAAAAATATTCTTTACAGTAAACTATACGGTAAATCGGATAGACAGACAGCTGCCGGTTATTTTACCATAATTTAAGAATTCTAACAGTGTATATTCAAAGCAAAATATATCAATACAATACTGTGATGAGCACCATAAAAATAAGACATAATTCAATCGAGGGAATAAAAAAATTCTTTGTAAATTTATCCCTTTTTAACTTCCTCTCTTCCCACAGATGCCAAAAGAAAAAGCCTCATTAGGGTCTGTCATCTTTTTTGATGCTCCCTCTTTGACCTAACTTCCTGAGAGTAAATCTAATTAGTAAGAACCCAACAATCTTTTTTTTATTGTAGTTTGTAGTTTCTGGCTTTTTCTCTATATTGACTGTGAATATAGAATTATTGATAGTTTTCAAACCTTTTGTTAAGACGAATGATGCTTTTGCTAAGCAGTTTTGATTAGGTGGTGAGGTCAGTCATTAGCCCGTAAAATAAAAAAGGGAATAAGCTGAAAAACTTCGGATCTAATGATCGGATTTTCACGTATAAAGTCTCAATCGGCACTAATAACTAATAAACTGAATCAAAACTTTTTTTGCACACTATAATAAAACAATTTAATAAAAAATAATTCCATGCAAAAAAATAGTTATTATTTATTAGAATTGAAAAAATTTAGAATTTTAAGGTATAAAACTTTTATACCAATTTCATGCATGCAATTTTAAATGACAAAAATCCTGAATTTAAAGGAAATTGGTTGAATAGCTTTTGAAAAATAAAAACTTGAAAATGCGACTTCCTTGAGGTGGCAAAGTACGCAAAAAGTGAAATTAATATTAAGGGGTTCCAATTGCTCTCCAGCCAAAGCTATCGACACAATATCTCCCAGATATAGTGTCAATTTTACATACATACATATATACATAATTTTTCTTTCATACTTCAGATTTTTTTTTCTACTAGAATAAGATATATTAAGACATTTTTAGCTTTTTTTATAGATGTAATTAGCATGTTAAGCAATTTTTAACATACTTTTTGGCTGAAATTATGAACACAAATTCACATTTTTAATTGATGTTTTCAGTTCAGAAATCGCTCAGAGTTGATCGGTTAAATTTCAATTTGGTATATGATTTTGATCCTTACTCAAATATAGATTAGTAACCCTATTTATGTGTACACTTTTTGACTACATTTTTGACACAGATTTATAAAAATCCAAAGCAATATTTAAAATTCCTTTTTATGCAAATGTAATCGGTAAATATTCCATTGTTATAAATTTAATATTTCTAACAAAGTACTCTTTTTTTTCTTAAATGTAAAGTATATTAAAATTGCAATGATCTAAAACTTCCACTTTTTCAAAAAAATTATATTTTATTCTTTATAAATTGTTTTCTTTCAGCCAAATATTTGCCTGTCTAAACATTTAATTCCATTTTAAAAATAATATTAGACATAAATAATAATGGAAAAAAAGTTTTATTGTCCCTAGAGGTTGATTGGAAGCTCCTTATATCTAAACTCTTTTCAACCCCCTCTGCATGCATGCACTAAATTATGTAGCTTGAGTAATTCATAACTAATAAGAAAAAAAAGTATAAAATATTAAGTCTATTGAAATATGTCGTATAGTAGGAAGTAAATGAATCTAGATGTTCTTGTTCTCGTTGTAGCGTATTTTATTATTGAAGCAAAGTTTCTTCATCCTCTAAAGAGAGAAAAAAAAAACGCGGTATCAATATTGTAATTATGAAGTTACCTTTTACTTAAAATTTTAAAGTTCAAAATATCATATTTTCCTGCCAGATATTTTTAATTATTGAATTTGAATATTGAAAGCTGTTGTGAAAAAAACAAACATAATAAAATACATCTTGTTTTATTAGTTTCACTTTCAACCTTTTTAGTTTCTGGTAACAGAAATCGTAAATACCTTACGATTTCTGTTTCAAATGAGAGTATTGTATCAGACACACATATGTACTAAGTGATGGTGAGAATCGTAAAGTAAATTTGTAAATAAAGGAAATTTAGTTGTTCTTAATTATGTCATAAGGACAATTGCATTTTAATTTTTAAATATTTGTTTTTTAAATATTTGTTAATTAAATATTTGTTTTTAAATATTTGTTCTTAACGAGTCTACTCTATTAAGCCTAGTTCAAATTCATCGTAATAATCCCTATTATGTTTACTAATTTCATTTTAAAAATCTATGTATATATACAGTCCCAAGCTAAATTATTAGACGCACTATAAGATTCTATGTAAAATCTTAATTATCACGTGATACTATACAACTTTCTTGTTTTTACGGGACTGAAACCGGTTTGCCCTAGTTCGCGTTCGTGTATCAATTGGTTAAGTTAGGCGATATATAATATAAATTCGACGATCGGATAAATTAGACCATATATTATATAAGTATAGAATATTTATTATATCAGGTATTATATTAGTACATTATAATAGTTAGACCAATTTATTAGACGTACTGTTGTGTTTTAATAATTACATGCTTTGCGCGCGTTTACATGCAATGGTTTTTTATTTAAACATAATGGGTTTTTATTCAGGAGATTTTTTTATATACTTTCTATTTGTATTTATTTTTAACATATTTCATTGCAGTGTTAACCAACTGATACACGATGGTAAACAAGCGCAAACTGGTTTCAGTTGCGTAAAGAGAATAAAACTGTATAGTATCACGTGGTAATTAAGATTTTACATCAAATCTTACAGTGCGTTTAATAATTTGGCCATGGACTGTACATCCTGAATTAATAATTCTTCTGGCTTTATATTTTATGGTATAAATTAACTTTACTGGCTCATGAACAAGTAAAAATTAACTTTACTGGTTCTTCATCATATTTTACTGTAATTATAAATTTTAGTGTTGCAGAATAAATAGGTGGTGATAACTACTTTGCACCAACTCGTGTAAAAGTATATTCGTGATGTTTCATTCCACTGGGAAATACACTTCATAGGGTTAAATCTAAAAACTAATAGTTGATAAAGCTTACACCAATTCGTTGGCGAAGAAGTTTTTCTGAGCTCCATAAATTTGCCAAACAATTAATGCATATTTCAAGCACTTAACCAAATTCCTATTTGAAATAATGCATATTTTAACAGATGCTTTCATCATTTTTGTAAAATTATAAAGACAAATTATTGTGCAATTTCGAGATAATGACAATATAGCGGCTAAGATGGCGGATCTGAACATCAAAAACTATTTTACACCCAAGTGATATTTAACTAAGAGTTCCATTACACAAAAACCAAGGAAGTGTTCAGGTGAAACCTGGTCTGGTGAGTTTTTTTTTCTTTTATTGGATTTGGTTGACAAAATTTTCATAGCGTATTTAATATCAAATCAATCCTATTTACTGTTTGATAAAAAATATTAACTGTGGTCGATTATTTGCTAAGTGATATCAATATTCTTAACTTTTGATTTGAGAAAGTTATTCTATAAAAATCATGTACGTTTGTATGTTTTTAGTTTTATAAAAGATATTCTCATAAGACTTATATACATCTGTCAATATTATGAAATACTTTAATAATATTTAATTTCTATTTACTTCAGTTTAGTTAGAATTCATATTAATATTCTGCCTGTACTGAGTGTATGTTTAATTATCAAAATAACTATTTTAAAAAATATTGCATATGTGCATCTTAAATTAATGATTCTTGCTTTAGCTTGTATCGTAAAAAAACCTTAACTGGTTCTTACGTTTATCATATCTAACTGACTGTAATTATAAATTTTAGTACTATTGGCTGCTACTTTACACTAAGTAGCGTAAAAGAGCATTCTAGGTGTGCCATCATTTTGATGGTCAGAACCGCCATCGTGGCCGCCATATTGTCACTGTCTTGAAATTGCACTATTGTTCCTTTAACTTCCAATAATAGCCCAAAAGCATTTGTTATACATTTAAAACATGTTTTACCATCAATTCAAGCTGAAATTGAGTTAAATAGTTTGAATATACATGAATTATTGGCCTAATTTACGGATCTCCGCAAAACACAGCATTCTTTACCAAGGAGATGCAGATTGCTGCAAGCTTTATCAATTTAAGATTTAACTACACTCTTTAAAGACCGATCAATTCGGTATTAACTTGAAATAAAATAATCATTCACACAATTTTTCAACAACAAATATGGATAGGTGTTATATTAGTTTTTACAGTTTTGCTGTAATTCTTTCAAACAATTTTTATTTTGTCAATTTTATATTATTTTTCTCACTATAATTACAGATCAGTACTTAAAAATGCATTTGTAACAATTCTACATTTGGGAATGTATTAGTAACAATTTTACATTTTCGTTACTATTTTAGGCAACGAACGTGTCAAGTTACCTTGCAAACAATAATATAAAATTGAAAAAATATTAAAATTGTTTGAAAAAATCGATGTGCATATATTATTAAAAATGTGTTTCTTTCTAAACGAAATGCTTTTGCTTTTAATTTGATTCTAATGCACATGAATCATCAATAAACAAACATAAGAAAAATATTAGTAAATGAGCAGTGAAAAAGATCACATGGCCTGTAAAAATTGTGCCTCAACACCAAACTAATTTAAATTATCACATTTGAAGTTTATAAACTTCAAAAAAAATTTTTTTAAGGAATAGTTCCAGAAAAATCTCTCATAAGATGTTTTTAAACGTTTGATTTGTTTTACACAATATTTTGAACATATGCATTTTTATTTTTTTTAACAATTGTGATGTAATTTTAAGCAAAAATAATTTAATTCCAAAATAAAATTACACAATTTTAAATTAATATTTATTTAACATTACTTTTAAATTTTTTAGAGGATCCAGATAAAATTTGAAAACTGCAAAAAATTCCGGATTAAATTACGGTCAGAAGGCACCCTAAACGCAGCATCCGTAAAATCCATTTTTAACATTCAGTTTTATACCTTAATTTCTAGATTAATACTTAATTTCTCTAGTTTTAACTTCAATGTTTACTTAATTACAGTGATTCAGTATTTTTACTGTAAAAATTACGATACATCAGATTTTCTAAGCCGTAAAATTATATGGTAAAAAGCCACCCTGAGCTACCGTAATTTCATCCGGAATTCCGTACAGTGTTAGTTAAATATTTAAACTAACAGTTCTGATTTTTAGACTATTGAAAAAACTAGTATTAAGACTTTAAGAAAAATATATTCTTTATAATAATTCACGTATGAAATCTCAACTTATTAATTTTTATTAAATTATTCCATTCCTGTGCGAAAAAAATTTTTTTTGCATATATTCGGTCCCAAAAGTAAGTATTCTATGAAGTTTTAATTATTTTAATAAGTATTTGCAAGATGTGCGAATTTTATATTTGGTAGAGGAAAGACTGACGCCACTTTATAGATAACCTTTACTTCGTCTAGGTCACTGCCTCATTAAGGGGTCGACCCCCGATTCTGTGACTTAGATAGACATTTGTTGACTCACTCGTACTTTACCAAAACAAATATTGGATCATATTACTAATTTTCTACTCAATTTCATAAATAAAATCAAGGGTTTCACACAAAATAATGGTTTATCGGTAGAGCACAATTGTCTCCAGTAATTATATTTTTGAGGAAATGAGCCCAGCTATCTAAAGGCTAATCAGAACCTAGTATGTTTAAAAAAAGTAGTATATTCTTTATTTATATAAAATAGCAGATTCTATATGCCCAGAATATTCTATAAGAACTTGGTAATTTTTAATGAGAATTGAAGGGCTTATTAAAAAGATTTCATAAGAGCAATGTATTAAGAATGAAACAAATTCTCGTACTCTGAATCACTTCTACGCGTGAAAAAAATTATAGAATGCTTGGTAAATATAATTTTCAGTTACATAAGAATTTTTCATAGTTTTCAGTAGCTAATAATTGCTAAACTAATCTTGAACCGTTTTGCCATTGCTCTCTATACAAATTATATGGCTCATAGCAACAACTTCGAATTAGTTTCATGCACCTACTAAGGCATATATTAGATTTCAGCATATTAAGGCTATAGGCTATCTAACAGACTTACTTTATGCTGGCCAATTAACCTGGCGTATTATGTACCCTGTTAAAAATAATCTCAAAAATTTCTTTAAGAAAATCTTGAGAATAGCTCAAGTTATTGGAACAACTTATTCTTAAGATTTTATTAAGAATATGGTCTGAAGAAAATTTTAAGAAGATATTCTGAAGAAAATCTTCAAAATATAATATGAAGATTTTTTTGAAATATAGGTTTATGTGAGCCAAATAACTTAAAATATTCTTCAGATTTTCAATATTATATAATATTCTTTATATTTTCTAGAGAATATGTATTTCAGATATTAATTTTTTTTTCTAAACATTTTCTTCGAAATGTGAGCCAAGTAGCTTAAGAAATTCTAAAACATTTTCTTACGGACATTTTTCTGAAATTTAATTGAAATTTACATGTATGTCAAATATATTTAGAGCATAAACAAGTTTATTATACTCTTTAAAAGCTATTCATGTTTAATGAACATTTATTTATTCGAAATCTATCTCCCGAAATAATTTTTAAATCAATTATATGCTTAATATTATTCCAGATAAATATGCATTAGCCATGAATAAAATATTTTGACTGATATATTTAAATATTTACTGTTAATGAAGGCATATTATTCAAAGAAACAACCTTTTCTTCTGATTTATGTGAACTTTATGGTAATTTTTCGTTTAATCTTTCATTTAATAAGAATCTTTAATTTAAACAAATAAGCAATTAAATATTAACACATTGAGAAGTAAGTTCCAAAGCCAACTGAATAAAATCAAGAAAGGTATTACTTATTTTGAGCAATAGATACATCAACTATTGAAGAAAATTGAAGGTTACATATGCATTTTTGATAAAAATTTATTTAATTTTCGCATAAATATATCGAATTATTATCAACGACGAATCTCAAATATCGCAAAGAGTGAATAAGGAGAAATGTGTGATTTTTTTCTCTTATGGATGTGCGCGAAAATTAGCTCTTTTTTTTTTCTTTGTGCAAAAAATATATACTAAATATAAAAAGATCGTGATTTCTAATTATTTCTTCTTCTTGCTATCACATGTCTGTTTCTGTTTAACATATGTAAAAGTGCATACATAATTATTTTCACTGAGCAATACTTTCTTGAGCACAATATTATTGTTCATTTCACTATAATTTCAAATATTATCCCTAAATTCCACTCAAGCAGATTCAGAAGGATGTTACCTGCTCTAAAAATTACCTTTATTGTCTCTTACTTGATGTACTCAATAAAATTATTAGAAAAATCAATTACAAAAAAATTTTAAAATTGTTATCCTATAATCTGTTAAAGATTTTATTAGTGTGACCACTGCAGAATATAAAAGAAAATTTGTTCTTTTAGCGTGAAAATTAAATTTTTCAGAATTTAACCTCATCAAACCTCAAGGGGAATTCAAATTTTCATTTACGTTATCTAAAATTCATAGTATCTGGATAGAAATATTATTAAATTCCATAGAAACTTTTTATTTTAAAAGTAATCCATGTTAAGTGTGTTCGCGTTAACAAAATTTAACTCTCTTTTTTTTTTTTTTAAACAAATTTGTATAGTTAATAAGGTTCCGAATAAGAGATTGCTTACATGTTATTGCGTTAATAAGTGCTCGTTGAATTAATTTTACATGTATTAAAGTTCAGAATTACATTCAGATTGGGGAATACCTTTTAAAGTTAAATATAATGACGACTTTTCTAGTTTTGCATATCTATTTACCTTTCTTACAATATACGATTTCTTACAATATATATAATAAGAACTAGCACACTTAGTTAATGTTACTTATTTTTTCTTTAGATTTCTGAAATAAAATTATTTATTTACATTCTTTATATGTTTTTCTTCTAAATGTTTTGATTTATATTTATTTATCCTCCATACATTCATGCTATGGATTTTTTTTGTTCCAGTAATGTACTTTCGCAGTGGAAATATGCCCCATCTTAATGACATTGTTACCGCATGTACTGTAATTTTTTTCATCAATAAAAATATTCATTGCTTACAGAAATAAAAATATATTTAAAAGTAAAAGTATTAGGTTTGTCATTAAAATCTTGCAAATTTTCATTGTCAAAATATATTTCCTTAAAAAGGGAATAAAATTTAATAATGAAGCTATCCTTAACTTTAAAATTTAAATTTTAAGACCGGATATTTTGAGTTAATGAAATTAAATATTTTATCTTTTAAGTCTTTAAGCCACCATTTCAGTATCTTAAGGAACTTGCAAACTGTTTAAAAGAAGAGTATCCGATATATTATGTCCGAAATATCTAAGAAAACAAAGAAATCATAGTAGTGGTATTTGGTGATAAATATAGCTTATCGTAATTGAAGAACATGCAGTGCCACGTTTTATGTTGAATTTGCGAAAATAAGTTTCAGAATGTATCGAAACATCTGGATGATATTTGGAAATCATTTTTATCCATAGGAAACCATGTAAACTAAATATTTGGCAGAATGAGGCGATTTTTTTAAACTATGAATCATACGATATGCAACTAGTTATTTAAATATGTAATTCTTAAACATAACATATTTCAATGTATTTAAAATGCCACTCAACATTCATAAATTCCTTCAGTTATAGAAAAAGGAAATATCGTAAATTAAATAAATAATGTGCATTAGAATTACTATACAACCTAAATTTTTTCAGGGACTTTTTTTGTTTCTTTAATCTTCTTGCCTAGAAGAGTCCATCGAAACTTTTAAGACGATTATCCCTAAAATTTTTTATATAGTTAAAATGAGTTACGTAAATTTGATTATAATATGAAATCCACAAAAAAGGAAGTAAAAACAACGTAAAAATCTCAAATAATGTCAGATAAAAAGTTCGTACATTTTTCTAAAAGCTTAGAAAATCGTAAATAAGTTATAAATCGATTAAAATTTTCTTTGAATTCTTATGCTTGACTAACATTAATAAATTTTGTAAAATTTGTATACATATGATTAAGATCGACACACAATAAATTGAATGAATTGACTTTTAAACAAATTAAATTATTAAAGTTAAGTAAAACGATCCTTTTTCAAATTATTATTATGCTTCATAAAAGTAAAGAAAAAAACCTTTAAAATACGTACCATAATTTAAGAATTATTGAAACTCTCACATAATTAAACATAAACTAAGATCATTATAGAAAATATCACGAAACAAATTTTATGTGATCCGAAAAAAGTCTTAAGATGTTTTATAAATAACATTAACTCGAGAAACTGTCTTCACGTTTTCTCAAGAGAAACTTATTACACCTTGAAGATATTCAAAATGTCTATTAAATGTCTGCAAAAACTCTCAGGATATTTTGGAGTTAAATCGTATTAAGGGTTTCAAATTTTTGGAGAATTTATCAAGAAAATTATATTTTGTTAAGAAAAGATAGCTTTTAGTGGGGAACCGATAACCGAATTTTAACACGAGCTATTAATTTTTGATTAATTGGATAGAAGAGTTTTTCAAATTTTTTATTCAGAAAGATTTTTCAGTAAATATCTATTTAAAAGGGAACGAAGATTTCGGAAAAATCACCAAAAGAGCATCACAATTTCATAAATAAATAGTCAGGAAAAAGCCGTCATTAAAGTTTTCTAAATACTATAATACCAAACTTAAGTTATCGGAGTGTAAGAGAGACCCTATTGTTGAAATAAGAGAAAAAGGTGGTAGAAAAGTTAGAGTTTTTGAAAAAAATCATAAATTCGGCAATTATAAAAATGAAAATAGTATGCAGTTTTGTTAGAAACTGGCAAATTAGTTTACAAGATAGGATAAAGTAAATACCCTGAATAAACTTTGATCGAATTTTCACCAATTTGTTAAATGAAATGAGATCCTTAAATATGCTACTAAATTAATGCAGGCGATATTTCAAGTAACGAATTCAGACACAAAAGTGTGCTTCCGCAGAATAAACACACGACTACCCTCAAAATATGACCCACAATAGGGAAGTTTAAATAGTTGAGACCTCTAATTTTGTGTACATTTCGAGAACATATTGCATTTTTGTGCATGATTATGATAATTAAAAGATAATTCCATTCAAAAATAATTTTTCATTATAATTAATTTTATTTCATTTAATAATAAGACAAAAAAGCAATTTTTATATCATTTCAAAATAATATAATTTATCGTTTTAAGCAATTTTTATATTATTTGAAATTATCACATAAATTTTTTTTTAAATTATGTAATTTTAAATGAGTCGTTTTAAGTGACAAAATACAAAATTGAAACGATATCGAACATATAGAATATATGTTCGATATCGAAAGATCTCGAGAAATGAAATTATAAGACTTTTTATGTTGGGTTTTTGGAAGTTATCAAATGAATATAAAATTCACAAAGATAATCCAGTCCAAGTTAATGTATTATAATTCTTTTGATTTGAGTGACTGTCAACAATAGAATACGATAGCTGATCTTCCAACATGCTTTATCCAAAGATAATCATATACCATAAAAAGAAGAACCTGCTTCATAAAACTGTTATTTTTTAGATTAGTTAAGAATCAGATAAAATCTGTGTATCTACAATTTGAGATCGCATTTATGTGACAAGGACAAATGAGATGTTAGTTTCGCTAAAATAATAGCCGCGATTTCTGCTCTTAACATTTTTGCGATGTATTTACGATTTTCTCCTTATCAGTACAGAATTTCTTCTACGGCCATTATAAATATTCATTTCATCTTATTTGCTTAAACATCGTTCAATGCTCTGTAAAAAACGCTGTTGAAACAACATATATTGGTGTTTTACTACACCAACATTATTCTTTTATACGGTGAAAAGTATTTAGCAACATTAAAATTTATAGCTATGATATCATTAATTAAGGATGCGTGTATACAATAATTTTTAATATAAAACAGCCAGAAGAGAATAGGAATTCGATAGTGGATAGAAATGAAATATTATATAATTATTTAATGCAATTGACATTTATACACTTCTCTACAATAATAGAAGAAGCACTTTTGGACATTTTTTTTTAATTTTCTCAAGAAATACTGAAAGGATTATTTTGTAACTTTTGAGGGGTTTAGTTCATGCGACTTTCAGCAGATTTAAAGCTTTCAGAAATTTGGGAGACCGACAGCAAATTAAGAAAGAAAACAAGTATTTTCGAACATCCTATGCCGGAAAATTGAGCAATAAGCTTGTAACTTAAGTTGCTACTTAATTCCTTAAGTTGCTACTTAATTACTTAAGTTGATGCTTTTAATAAATGCAAAAAAATTCCGTAAACCTAGATTAAATATTTATGGAGATTTAGCGATTTTTTCATTAAAAAAAAAACTTATTCTTTTGTTTTACGCTTTTTTTAGCTATAACTTTTAAATTTTCAATGAAATTAAACGAAATTTGGGAGCAATTGAAAATCAATAACAAAATTATTCTTTTAAAATTTTAAAAATATTCGGTAAAAACTGCGCAAGATATAAGCAATTAAAGTAGTTCTTTTAAACTGCGCATGCGCAAAAAAACATTCAAAGCATTTTTTCATAATTTTGTAAAGAATCGTATTTGGCAACTATGAATAAAAATGTTTGATGCGAATATCCTAAAATTTTAAAAAGTTTCGAGCAATTTTCTTTTGTATTTTTCAAAAAAAAAAAAAAAAAACTCAAAACGAGCAGGGACTTTCAACAAATTTCCTTTTATAGTATTAAGCAAGATTTATTAAAAATGGGACTAGCATTGTGTGGGGGTAAGCAAAATACATCCCCCATGAAAGTAAGTTTTCTTTCCTTATACCATCATCATTCCGGACGATAATTGTAATGTATTATCATTTATTATTAAATTTTGTCTTATAACACAAAATAAAATTTATGGAATACCCTTGATCATTTTGAGCTCTTTCGTTAAAAAAGCACAAAATTTCCAGAAACTTTTTAAATTTTTAAGTATTCAAATCACTTTTTTTTTTATTGGTTGCCAAATTCAATTCACTACAATTTATATATAAAAAAAATTGTTTAAATTTTTTCTGCGCATGCGCGATATAAAAAACCATCTTAAATACTTATATCTTGCGCATCTTGTTTAAAACAAATTTTTTTTAAAAATTTTAAATCAATAATTTTGTATTTAATTTTTAGTTGCTCCAAAAAGTTTGTTTTATTCCATTGAATATTTACAAAGTTATAGCAAAAAACGCAAAGCAAAAAAGCCAGTATTTCATAAAAATGTCCATATAAATATTTATTCTAGGTTTACGAAATTTTATTCAGTTATTAAAAATAGCAACTCTAGTAATCGATGTAAATTACGAGCTCATTGTTTGATTTTTCTTAAATAGGTTGTTGAGTCGTTGTCGGTCTCTCAGACCTTTGAAGCTTAAAATCTTATTTCGAAGTATGAAAAATTTCATGTACTAAACATCTCTAAAGTTATAAAATAATCCTTTAAGCATTTCGTGAGAAATTTTAAAAAAATATCAAAAACTGAAAGTGTCTCCTCCATTATTGTAGGATAGCATATAATTCTCTCATAAGAACATCTTATAAGAACATAAGAACATACAGTAAATTCTCTTATAAGAACATCTTTTTTTATACAACTAAAAGCCTACAACAGTTTACTTCTGTGAAAAGAATCTAGCAAAGCAAATTCTCACTTTCGTTGCTCTATTGTAAACTAAAAGTATCGTTCACCTGACTATCTCCTAACATTATTGAAATTAATTCATGAATTCCATAAATGCTTTATCATTTGTTGGTGTTAACCTTTAAAATATCGGTTTTAACTTGAAATAACTCATTCACTATTAATTCAAGTAGGTAGTCACAGTTCTTACAGTATGCTTTAGAAGTTTGATTATGCACACAAGGAAGGATATATAACTCCTACAAAAAAGAACTAAAAATTTGGGTGATGGAACACTTGATTTCTACACCAAATCAAGCATTCTTATACACTTTAAGGATTGCAAAAACCAATAATGGAACATGCTTACACCAAATTCATGTACATTCATATCATTCCTAAAGTATTTTAGCTAAATTGTCCTCTTATAAATATTACAGAGTATTCAAATACGTTTGTTTTATCGAACCATAATGATTTAATGACTCACCAAAACATTAAACGACGAGCGTATTTGAATGCAATTTTGACCAATAATTATTGAAATATTTTAAGCGAATAAAAGAACAATATGATAAGGAAACCGGTCATGGGTTCCTCCCTTTTGCTCTCCACAAAATTTGTATCAATATGAATTGGGTACAATGAGGTGAGCTTGGTACGAATCCCGGTCGATAAGAACTCAGTGACCTGAACAAAAAAAATTATGGCTAACTACAAAATTTTTTACAGTGCTTATTCAAACTAATATTTTTCAAATAATTGTTATTTTGCTCATTTTATAAAATGTCTCAAATTTGTGTATTTTTGAGCCTATATTTGACCGATCTATTGAAACTATTGAAAAATAGAACTTAATGAATTATTTGTAAGTTATCTTTTAATTTATAAATTTCAAAACCAAATTTATTTAGCTATGTTACTAAGTTAATTAAAGATATGCGATTGAATTTACTGCATCATTTGTAATAGTTTACATGTTTATGAATCATAGGATGTTTGCAGGTGCGAGTAAAATGATGATTATTCTTTTAAAATGATTTTGGAAAAATTTTAATATTTTGTACAAATATACATTCATTGTGATATGAAATGTAATTTTAAATAAAATGCCTTTTATTTACATTAAAAATTGAGTATTTCAATTACAGCTCTCTAAAATAAAATGCGAAATCACAAAACTGATAAGCTGTTGTCAATGTTTAAAAAATATTTCTGTAAAGAAATAAATAATTTCTCTTTTAAATAAGATGTAAAAAATCTTTCTGTTTTGAATATTTATTAAAATATTTATCAAAGATTAGAGAATCAATAGAGTGTATTAAATAGTGTCAAGTAACTAAATCGTGTTGAAAATCTACACAATGCGCCATCGATAAGTTGATATTTGATAAGACAGACTATAATTCATCTACTTTTTTAAGGTACAATTGGCAACCAATTTTTATTTGCTTTTCTCATGTTAAGAGACTGTACACGGGGGAAAAATTTAGTTTATCTTAACATCAAAGCTACTTACACTTAAGTGGTGAGCCATAGATAAGTTCTGCACTTAGTGATTGGTAATTAGTGCTTAACTACACCCAGAAACTGTACTATTGTATTACTTGGTATTAATCTGCTGCCATTATTTTTTGTATTCAGTAGCACTAAATTTTAAAGTTAAAATAAGCTAGATATTCATAAGAGTCAATACAGTCATTTTTACTGTATAAAGTAAGAATCATTAATTTAGGAAGATCAATACTCTAATTCTTAAAATAAAATCAGTTAGTAAACTAAATGTACGCGTAGGATTGAGAAAATATTATGACAATACGGACTAGGCTTAGCAAAACCAAAGCAGGTAGAAATTATATAATATAAAATCATTTAACATTGTTCACAGAGATTTAAAAATTTAAACGCTATCCTTATTACAAAACTACAAACATGTATACACATTTTAAGACTGGTGATATCCAAAGTGCACGCAGATAGGTGTTTTCGGAAATTCTCGCGTGGTGCAACTGCACGTGACTTCTTCCTTTTTGGGTGTTTAGATTTAAATTGTAATGCACACAATTTAAATTGGTTTTAACTAATTGGTTTTAATTGGTTTTAACTGATATAGTATTCCTTCTTTGGGTTATCTAACATCGGAGAGGCATCTCTTTTTATTTGTTCAACTAGTCTATTTCGAAAAACAAACGATTTTACTTTTATGCAACTTTTCTAGAATAATTTTTCTAACTTTCTTTTTAATAATTTTTATTTTTTCTTTCACGTTTCCCTTCTGCCAATAAAAAGGCTGAACTGCAGTTTCTTCTTGTACTAGACGCTTTTTGCTTATTTTTTTAAACAAGTAGTTATTACGGGTACGATATATTGTTATGTATTCGATATTACGTGTGCGACATAGTGAGCAACAGTAATTTAATTCAAATGAACAAAACAATGTTCAAAAATTCTGTTGAGAGCATTATTAGAATTAGTATTAATCAATAGCCTTTCCCTAAAATGTAATCCATAAAAATGCAGGCATGCAAATTACGCTTCTTTTAATGGTACATTATTAGTATGAAAATTTTAAAGTTAAAGAGTGTTTAATACTTGATACTATATACGCTGAGATCTAAAAAACATAAGAAATGCACGTAAGGAGCATAAGTAACCAAAAACTGCTCAGTCAAAATATTAATAAAATATATAAATAAAACAAAATAAATCTCCTCCAAGAGGGCAAACCAATTAAGCAATTTTATCTTTTTTTAAATACAGTTTAATTGCATGCAATATGATACAGATTTTATTAGAAAAAAAAAATTTTTCTTCAAAGAAAAGTTACGATATCTCCTTTAAATTATCAGTTTTATTACAAAAGATATTATATATGAAAGTAAATTAATGAAAGTTTTCTTTTAAAGCTGTTCCATTTTAATAGCTAATGAACTCGTTGGATTTTTCCTCGCAAATAAAAATCTCTTCAAAATATTTGAGGTCTACTTGAAGAGGATCCAATTATTTTTAAAGAATCTAATTGGTCACAGTTTGAAAGGATTAAAGTAGGTGAAAAGAAAAATTAAAAAGTGTAGTGAATAAAGATATTATTTGATTCAATTCAATGAACTTGTATTAAAAGAAATGCGGAATAATATCGAATAAATTACTGTTTTCCGCATCATTAGAGTCGCTTCCAATTAGAATAACAAAAAAAAATCTAATTATTAATGCTTTTAAAGGTTTCTAATTATTACGTTCTCCTCTACTGAAATTTTTTGTTGTCTCGAAATTTTATTCATTAGTTTAATAGATTTATGCTTAATTGCCATTGAATCAAAAAAAAAATTCTTCATGTGATCTCTTCTCTGCCATATTAGATTTTAGGTTGAATTTTTGATTTCCACGATGTTGTGTTTTTAACAAACTTTTGATGATAAAATAACTGTGCCAAATTATTGAATTAACTGAAATCAAAGATTTTAGAACTTGTATGGTTTTTTTCTCAAAAATGTCAAGCATTAAAATGATGCGAAAATTTGCAGGATTTGAAAAATCTCAAAGTTTTGCATGCCATACAAAATGCATACCTAAGCATCTATTTAGATTGCATTTTGATTAATGCTTCTATAATTGTAGTTTTGAAAAAATTACATGAACTATTCACATCAACTTTTTTATTTAGCGTCTAAATAAAATCAAAAATGTTATTAACAAAGTATTATTAAAAATAAAGTATTGATGGAATAAATGCAGATTTTTTTAACAAAAATATAATAATTACAAATTTATGTACTAAAAGCTTTTAGGGTATTTCTGATTAACCATTTACATGCATGTAAAGATACTTACGAAATGTTCACGTACTGTGGGCAATTAGGTCAATATAATTTACGAACCCTGTTTTAGGTCATTTTTTACTTTGTCTGTGCTTAAACTTTTTTAAAATTTACTTTTATTTCTATTTGAACTATCATGAAACTAATTTGAATGAAAAAACTCTTTCTATGTGATAAAAAAGATATTTTTTAAAAGTCTAAAATCTAAGGTAAATACTGGAATTTTGTGATTCCAAAACAGCAATTTAGATTTTAAAGTAAATATAAATTTATTTGTGAAATTACTCTAAAGATTTCATTCTGGGAACATGCATTTCAGAAAGAAAAGAGAATGTCTTTAGCCATTTGAATTGAAATAAGTATTTTAATTTAATGTCCACAGCATCCATCATAAGTGAATAAATTGCTTTACGCTTTAAAACATTTCAAGAAAAGCATCATTTGATTGAAAATTTTTATGTATTACAATATATTTTTGAAACAAATATTTTGATTTTTGATTGTAATTTTAAAATATTTGATAATTGAATTTGAGATAATGGGCCCTCGCTCTCTTGAATTAAAATTTTCATTTGTGTTTTCACAATACTTTGTTTGTATTTAATTGAAGATATAGTATTATTAGACAGACCTTTCAAAAGAGGTAAAGGAGTCGCTTTATTAGATTGGGAACGTCTGATAATTTTTAGAACTTTTATCAATTTTTCTTCAAAACTTTAAAGCAATAAAAGTTCTTTTTTTTAGTAAGTCATTTAAAGCTACACGCTTAACAGTTGTTATATTTCTTAGAATCTAATCTTATTACAGTTTAAACTAATGAAAATTGATCAAAAGAAAATCAAAATTTGTTTTGATTGCATCAAAACAAAGCTTATTAAAACTCATTAACTCAAAACAAACTTATCTAAAAACTAATAATTCTTTAAATATCTTTCAAAAGCTGTTGATTGCAGAAGTGGCATAATTTTGTGAGGAAAAATTAATAGAGAATTTAAAATACCGCACTCTTTACATCTCAAATTCTGACTTCTATTATACATGTATCGAAAGGTACTGTCAGATAAAATTCATTGTGAAAATTAAAGGGAACCATCTCCACCCCTACATTTACAATTAAGGATGGGCCTCTTAAATGAACACAAAAATTTAATTATTTGAAAATCCTTATAGTCCTTTGAGTTTTAAAAATAAATGTCACGTTTGAAACATTTTTATTAAGATGTATCAAAACGTTGTGGGAGAGAATACAAATTAATTACCATGCATTCTTTTTTTGCAATTACTGTTTGAAACGACTTTCAAATCAAATTTTATATGTCGTGTATTTCAATTCGATAGATTTCGTGTAAATTTTGTCATTTACAAATTAATATTTTAAATTTACATTTTTGTACATTACAATTAAATACAGTTTAAACTGTTATTAAATAAAAAAAGATAAGAATTAATAAATAATTATTAAAAATTATTTTTCAAATGGAATTTTCTTTGGATGAATGAATTTTATAATTGTTTGCAAAAATATTTTAATTCTTATAAAAAAGAGTTCCAAGGAATAACGAAATACTTAAAAGATGAGGGTTCAAACTTTTGACTCTTGTGTCCAAGGTATTGGGACCATATTCTCCAAATTACGGCTACCCCTTTGAGGGTCAAGAATCCTTCGAAATAAAGGTACGCTTTTGTGTCAGTTCATGTAACTTAAAATATCGCCTATTTAAATTAGCCATTATGTGTAACTTCGTTACCATTAAGTGTAACTTCAAACTTCAAAAAAAAGTTTTTCTGAATGCTCACTTAGTTTGTGCACTTTACTTCTTATTGAAAATGTATGCAATGTGACGTTTGTTGAATTTTTGAGACAACTAATTAGGGACAAAATTTAAATAATTGAAGACCAAGACGAAAGAACGATTTATGTCTATGAACGCTGACAAATAACCGAAAGTAACTGCAGTTTCATATCACGGCCCACCTTCACAAAACCGATTTTAAACAATTTTGATTCGTTAAAATTTAGTAATCGTCAAAATGATGGTGATATAATAGTCATTTTAGTGAAAAATAGATCATTTTCCCTCTTCAACTTCCCCGCAAGTGGTCCCGCAGTGGACTGATCATTAAGACACGGTTCCCAGCAGATCACCGAAGTCAAGCATCACTGGCTACAGTCAGTGTGCGGGTGGGTGACCACTTGGATCAGTCTGCGGAGGGATCGAGGGTGTTCGGTATTGGTCCTCGTTAAACTGTGCTACCGTAAAGTGCTCGACTTCGCGCGCAAGTCGTCGGGCTACCGAAACGGGGGTGCCATCCCCTCCGCAGGGGATCAAAATTGTGATGGCATGTCTTCGGATCATCCTCCGGGATGTTTCCCAGACCGTCGCCAATAACACATTGTGCAGCTCTAGTGCGACGTAAATTAACAGCAATAACATCAACTTTAAGGATAACTCAGAGATAAATTAATACAGCAACTTGTTTAAGCAGAGTTGTATCATTGACAGTATTGATTTTGTTAAAATTTGTTCAAGTATTAGGAACAAACGCCTAAGCACACCCGCCATATGTGAGGGCAAAATGGAAGTCAAGGAAAATAAGTGGATTGTAAAAATCATTTATTTAACACATATTTAAGAGTTGGCAGAGCTCAAATCGCCCTCCGGTGTGCTTGAGTATTTATCTTAGGGAAAGCAACACAAGTTTGCCTCTGTGATATGTTACGACATAAGGAGACATTAATTGGTCATTAACATTAACACAATTGGTCAATAAAATAGGTCGAGGGAATAATATGGCTCTCGCGGTTTGGTTTAAGGGAAAATTAAAATATTAATTCATGCATATTTAAGATTTAATAGTAAAAATAAAAGAGCGGATGTGAATCATAAAGTGTGAGTAAGCATTTAATTTTAAATAATAAATTAAGAAGAAGAATTTAGATAAAATCAATATAATACAATCAATATATAAAGGTGATATGAATAATAAAAACACACTTTTGTAATCATGATAGAAATTTAACACAATGTTACTAATTTAACACACAATTTGCTGTAGATAAATGTTTGTAGGCCTGCTTTTCAATTAAATGAGCTTTCAAAAAAAAATTTTTTTTATAGTTTTTCTGACTTTTTGTCAATTTTAAGCCATTTGTTTATATATCTCGTTGATAGTCTTTCACTGATAAATACCATTATTCATTCATACAACTTTCATTTAAAATTGTAAATTTCCTAATGTACAATAAAAATATTCAAAAACATGAGTTTTAAAAATATGAAAATAGTGGTTGGCATTTTTTGTTGCAGGAAAAAACAAGTTCGATGTGAATTTAAAGACTTCAGTACTGTTTATTTTGTTTTAAAAAAATGACACCTTGATCATTATTCGGAATTTTGAAGACTTTTAGGGGCATTTTCACGCTTTTAGGAACAGGGGATAAGGGGTTGTAAAGGAGGAAAACAGTCCCTACTATCAGCATTGTTTTGCTGGAAGATCCTAGTTTCAAACATAGAATATACATTATAAAGATTTATCTATCTGTGGTGTTGACCACAAAAATCAGAAAAATAAACAAACATCGCCCCCATATATTTCTGTCAGATAAGGGTAAGCACTGAATTTTTGCAGAAATTTAAAGGAAAAGGGGGCAATATGTTCATCGAACCATGTTTCCAATGGTCATATTCGATATTTTTAAAACTAAGTAAATTTAACAATTAGCAATGAAAAACCATTAAAGTATTAAATTTAATATAAAATATATCATTAGAAATTAAATTTTAAATTAATTCTATTATTAAACCACATTAGTATTTAAATTAGTTCACTTGTTTATTTCTCATGAGATAATTTGATTTAATCAGGTATCTATTCAGGTATAGGTTTTGGGGAAATATAGCATGCTTGTAAGGACGCTGGCAAGTCTGATTTTACCCTTTGAGATTTAATTCTCATTGTCCCTACATCATATTTATCCTTAGCAAAAATATCTGAAAAATATTTTAAAATTTCTTGAAGCTCTAAATTTCTTTTTATTATCTTGGATTTTCAAAATTCCGTCACAGTGACTTTGATAATGCGGGTTCTTATTATCATATTTTCTTAAAGAATATTTGAAAAATTCAAGATTAGTTTCAATTATGCTATTTAAATCTTAAAGTCCATTTTTTGTTTTATTTTTCTCGAAGTTAACTTTGTTTGCATTCTTCACGTTCATAGTTTTGTTTATTTTTATGCCAAAAATTTTATTTTCGTTAACATTTTCATTAATTTCATTTAATGTTATTTAATTTTGATTTAACATTCTGTCTTTTCTTTATTTTCTTTTTACTTTCTTCATTTTGTTTGTAATTTTCCTTTCTTTATCTGAATTACTATTATTGCAATCTTTAACCTGGATTTCAGGAGAAATGTGTTAGGCCAAGTTGCTTTTATAATCAGAAAAAGTTATCTGTTTGTTCCAATTTCGCATTGCAACCTGTTTAACACAATCAATCACTAATTAAAATCCAATACGAATTTTTAAACCCAAATTTGCGTAAGTTAAATTAGTATTTAAAATATAAAATTCAACTGACCTAACTATATTTCCAATTTTGAAATTTAAAGTGCAAGTTTGGTTAAGTTGCAAATTACCTTTTATTTGTTTTACATCTATAAATTCTTTTCTTTCCTTTTGGACAGTTAATTTTTCAGAAATTTTAGATGGGATTGTATTTATAGTACTACCCATGTCGACATTTAAAAAGATAATTTTATTAGTCTCAATCAGGTGTTTGTTATTTCTTATGTTTGCATTTTAATTTTGAACGTATCCGTGTACTATTAATTGCCAATTTTGTGGTTGGTCACTTTCTTGTCTATCTTTATGCTAGAATTGATTCTCAGCAGTAAAAGAACTTGCTTGTTTACACAATTTTGACCCCAATGATAAGCATTATTAATTCCTAGCTTACCACAATATTTTCATAGTATAGGAGATAACTCCTGGGGAAGCCTGGGCAAAGCGACTTGTTTGTTGTTTATTTTTACTAAATTTGTCACTTTCTGTAGGAAATTTCGATCTAATTTGGGCTAGGTGGTTGAAACTTTGACTTTAGCGGCCAAATTTTTGATTTTGTCGTGGATATTCATAATAATTTGGAGTGACTGAGTTATTGGTAAATGACCACCTTCGTGTCCAACCTCGAAATTGTTGTCTATACCCAGTAAATTTCGTTTCTGGTATTTTCCGTTTATTTTCATTTTGGGGTAAGACAGCGGTGACATCATAAACTATTTCTGAAACAATTTCAGCCAATCAATTGGAGTTATAGTTTTTCTTAAAAACCGAAAGTGTCTTTAATTGTGGGGGGGGGGTTATCTAATGAACTAACTCTTAATTCTATGTTCATTACTTAACAATAGAAGTCATTTTGATCGTATTTTGCCTTTTCTTATGTCACTTTTGAAGATACACTTGAGTTTAAAAGCTCATATTTTTGGTCATTTTCTAATTGGCTTCTAAGAATAGGGGAGAGTGGGGTCAATTGTAACATTTTTTACTTAACTATTTTTAACTGACAAAAATTCCAATATATTATTAGTATTAATTGACAGACGAGTAAAGTAGACTATCCTCTACTAGAAAAAAAAATAAATAGCTTATTTTAAATGTTATTATATCAGTTATTAACAATTTTTGACAGTCGTGCACTTGTTACAATTGTCCCCACTTACGGGGTCAATTGTAACAGTTCATAAATTCAACTAAAACATAGTTAATTATACATATTATCATAGTTGTGATATATTTTTTATTGATCAAAATAGTAATGATATTTTAGGAGTCGAAATAATGATGAGCAGAGACCTAAGGGTTAAACTTTAAGAGGTTAAAAATTTTTATTTATGCTGTGAAAGGTGACAAATGAAATAATGCACATACAAGATAATATAAATGATATAGGAAACTATTGGTGGTTCTTAAAGAGTTAAGTAATGGTTTGTAGACATAAAATTATTTATTTTCAGCTGTTACAATCGTCCCTTTACTTATTGTTACAATTGTCCCCATGACGCCATTTCAGCTTCATTTGTTAAAAACAATGCTAGTTAATTAACAAAACTAATCTTTTTTTTTCAAAATGTTAATTAAGGTGTCCACTTACATATTAGGTTAATAATTTTTATTTGTTTAAACAAAATTACTTTGTTACAATATAATATTCTAATACCAAAAAAAAGTACTTACGTAGCGTGAAAATATCTTTTGTGATGTAACTCTTTCAAAAGTACATAAAAATGGTTGCCAGCAGGGGTGTACATGTAGATTTATTGAATACACCTTGTTCGCCACCTAGGTACCAAATCTAGAACCCGACACTCGAAATATTTGCTCTGTTACAATCGTACCCTGTTACAATTGACCCCACTCTCCCCTACTATATCAAAATTTCATGACTTTCTGTTGATTAATAAAATAAATAATTATGTAAATATTTAAAGTTGTCAAAGGGGGTTATTTGACCCTCAAAAGAAAAACGTTCATTTTTGTAATTTTATGTTTGTTTTTGACTTCGCAGAACTGCAAACATTATAAGAAATAAATGTAGAACGGAAATTAGGGTGCATTGTATTAAAAAAAATGTCTCGCTCAACAGTTTTCGTGAAATTATATGGTATCTTAGATTCGATTACCTAAATATCTTATTTGAATTTCTATTGAATTGTAATTTCGTAATTGCGTCTGTGAAAAACCATGCACATGCTGATTACGCCTACACTAATGCCTAATAATTGAGCATACCATTTTAAAACATGATGTGTGTTAATGTGTATTATTTATGTTCATGTTGTTCATTTATTTTCGTATTATTTGCGCTCTTGCGAAAGTATAATCTGTCACAATATTACATTATAATGTAATATTATCATTCGTTGATAAAATAATTATAAAAAATATTTTATCATTTACTTTGAAAAAACATCAATTTCTTAAGAGGGTCAAATGAAGCCCAAATAGCGGATTTAGGTAAGTCCAAAATCCAGCTGTTCTAGTGTTAAATTAATTTTTCGACCTAACTCTACCTTTTCGGTAAAATATGAGTTTGGGTCTTTAGTTTGGTCAGAAAATTTTAAATTTTGAGAATCATTAAAACCAAATGGAGGTCAAAAATCTCGAAAAATTTCTATTATTTCCTAAAAGGAATTATAGTTTAAACAGTCTTTAATAAATAATTTCAAAACTGTATCCTTTGAAAACTTTGAAAAAATTTAAGTTTCCAGTCTTCATTCAATATAGAATCTCAAGTTTGTTTTTGGAAATGTTAAACACCTATGTCGGGCTCAAACATTAATATGTCTGGATTTGCTACTAGTTCATCATGATTCAAATTGCCTTGATTCTAATTTTCAGAACTAGCATTTAATTCATCTTCCAAATTATTGGTATTAATCATAACATTAATTTATGCTTCCATCTTTAATTCATAATTTATACCACTTTTCCAAGATATTCAAACACTAAAAATAAATTTCAATTATTAAATATGATATTTAGAAGAAAAATATCGAATATTTTAATTGCTTATTTTTCTTAATTTCAGGCACAATATTTAAACCAAAAATTTAAATTTCACCCATACACTTAATCAACTAATCATATGAACTCTGAACATATCAATCATAATAACTGGGATATTTAAAATAATAAAACAGATAATAATTCCTTCAATTATTTTTAATAATCAATTAATTGAATAAAAAAATCTGAGGAAATTTTTTTCCCATAATTGTAGTAAATTATAAAAATTGTAAAAATAAACAAATGTGTTAAACAACGTAAATAAGCTCAATATATAAAAAAAATATTATCAATTTTTAAATAAACAAATGTGTTAAACAACGTAAATAAGCTCAATATATAAAAAAAAATATTATCAATTGAAATATCAAAGATGATTAAAAAATTAATAATTTACAATCAAAATACATAAATACTTCTTTCTATTTAAACACTAATAACTTTTAAAATCATGAAATATTTCAACATTTTTATCATCAAAGCAGAAATCAACGCATCAAAACCAATAATGAAAATAGTTAATATTTGTGATGACCATATTTTAATCTATTTTAAATCTACCAAATAGTATCATCAATTTAAATTGAAAATATTCACTTATCGAAATCCGAATAGTAAAATGTTTTATAGATAGCTGTAAAAATTGTTATTAGAGCAAAAATAAAAATCTGTGTCCATTTATAATCTGTAATAAACAGTGCAACTCCAATGAGTAAAATCCATGAATATGTTTTCATTCCGGGTATTATTTAAAATGAACTTGCCCCCCCCCCAAATCACGCTTTAATAATCGCGATCTGTTTTTTATTTCGCATTCTAAACGTGAAGCACTATATTTCATTTTCGTTTTTCTTTCATATTTACCCCCCCCCCCCAAAAAAAAAAAATACTAATCAGCAATATTTTTTTATAGTACATCTTTACACACACACGCGTGCAGATCTTCTTTACACACACATAAGGACATTTCTTCGTTCTTCTCGGAGAAAGCTGTCTTCTATTTATCGCTGCATCAGGAACTAGTGGCAAGCTTTCTACTTCGTCATTTTTTTTTCTGTCGGGGATTTTGACATCTAATACTATCAATCAATCCTATTTGGAAGCAAAATACTTTTACTTTTTCGCCCATATTTTAGAATTGTCATAAAAGTCCAGCCAGCTTGTCAGGGCAAAGTGGAAGGCAGGAAAAACAGGTGGATTGTAACAATCTTTTATTTAATGCATTTTCAAGAGTTGGCAGAGCTCAAATCGCGCTTCCAAATCGGTGTGCTTGATTTTATAAAATAGGTTGAGGGGATAATATGGTTCTCACGGCTCGGTTTAAGGGAAAATTTAAAACGTTAATTCATGCATACTTAAGATTTAAGCATCGAACAAAAAGAGCGGATGTGAAGGATAAAGTGTGAGAAAGCATTTAATTTTGAATAATAAATTAAGAAGAAGAATTAAGATTAAGAAATAACATAAAAACATCAAGGGGTCAAAACGAAAGGTGATTTTCAGAAAAGAATTCAATCAAACTTAATATATCGTAATACTTTTACGCTTTATAAGAGAGAGCTTCTGTAAACCACAAAGGTACATTGTGGTGTACTCTCTCTCCGAATTTGATACAATATTTTTTTTCAAGTTAACAGCAAATCGAGCTTTGCTATACAATTTAAAAGATGGAAATACATCTAAATACTTAAAATGAGAAACGTTTACACCAAGCTCATGCGCTCTCACTCCATACGATAAAGATTCTAGCTTCCAAAAACACTAATGCACTTTGGATATCGTCGGAGGATTATTCAAATTTGAATAAAAGTTGCCAAGAGTTTGTTGAATGCTGAAATACGTTTTCAGAAGCAAAAGTTCACTTTTAAATACGTATGTATGTTTTAAGTGTGTAAATAAGGATATTTATAAATTAATTTTTAAGTCTCTGTAAACTGTATTAAATAGTTTTATCATATATAATTGATATCCGCTTCGGTTCTGTTAATTCGCCTTAATATTCACTCCGTATAACACGTATGTTTAATTTACAAAAATTTTAATTCTTGTATTAGTGTAATATGCATCTTAATGATTCCTACTTTATATTGCTTCGTAAAAATAACTTTACTGACTCTTGTGTTTATCTTATCTTACCGTATTTATAAATATTTGTGTTCCTGAATACCAAAAATGGTGACAGCGACTTAGCACCAAGAACAGACATTCTTGGTGTTTTACTACACCAGGAATTCTCCTCGCTTTCGGTACAGGGGAAATATTAGTGAAACACCACTTTGGTGTAAAATAGTTGCCCCTTTTTTTTTGGTGTTTAGATAAACGAAAATTTATTTATAGTGTTGGGAACTGCACCACTTTGGTGTAAAGTGGAAGCTGCAATTTTCAGTGCACTGAAAGCTTTCACCGTGTATATATTTAAGTAAAAGCATACTACTGAGGTCGCGTTCCAATATTCTCACCGGTGACACTGGTTACACGAAAGCAAACTAGTCACGTGACCTCAGTTCGCACCGTAATTTAGGAACGATCTGCGGTTAGGTCCAGTTCTGGTTGCCATTAGCAACCAGAAGCAGACGCTCTCCTCTTTCGGAATCTTTGAGAAAAATATGTTAGTGATAACAAATTTATTTTTTGTTCTATTATATTTATTTCTTGACCATTCTATTTTTGCATTACTTGTTAAAGAATATATATTTCTAGACTTTTAAAGCTGTTTCATATAATAAAGCAAAATATCATGATTAGTTTCAGTTTATCTTATTTATTTTTTAAGTAAACTAAAAATAGAAAGTAAAACTTCTGTTTCTTATTGCATATTTTTCCTATTTAAATGTTTATTTTAAAATGCATCCATCATCTCAGTAAGTTTTATATTTAAATATTTAACTTTCTTTAAGCTTCATTCTTCATGTAAATAGCGTAATTAATTGACTTTAAATACATAATAAACTTACTTTTATAATGAATTTTCTAAAGAGAGCAACTTTATCTTAATATAATAAGATCTTTTAAAATGCAAATTTGATAGCATTTCAAATACATGAGATGGCATCTTTGAAATGTCTCTCAATGTAAGCTTAAATGTCAATGACAAACAGTCAAAATAAGTTTAAAATTTGATTCCTAAAATTTAGAAAAATTAACACAGCTTCTATTTTGATAGAGATGGTATATGGTGCAATGCTTATGAGCAAATTGACTTCAACTGTGTAATAAATATATTTCCATAGTGAAATTTTTCACGAAAGCTAATTTGTTTACATGAAGAAATTTTAAAGTGAAGCTTCCTCAGTTCCTCTAACAGAAATTGAAAATAACCATGTGTTAGATAAGACTAAAAAGATCAAAATCCAGTTGTGAGATTTTTTTCTTAGTTGCAGTTAAAGCATTTATATATATATATATATATATATATATATATATATATATATATATATATATATATATATATATATATATATATATATATATATATATATATATATATATATATATATATATATATATATAAAAAGAAGTTAGGTAATTTTTATTAGTGACCATATTGTAAGATATTTTTATACTAGCCACCCTTGGCGAGAAGCTAAGTCACCTTTCAAAATTATCTTGTACAATATATAAACTTTAACGGTAATCAAGTCGAATGCAGAGCACAACAGTATTTAAATATTTTAATACTTCAAACCCACCTCCAATCCTAACAGCATAATTAGTTTTAAAAAATATATTAACCAAATTTTTTTCACCTTTTAGCTGTTGCCCCAGTTGAAAGTACTTTGATCACAATTTTAACAAAATAGTTAACACAGAGGAAAAACTGATGTGAGATTACTGTGTGGTAAAAGAAAATCCCCCCTAATACTGGATAATAAAACCAAAATATATAGTATTTATATATTTCACTTCAATTTTCCCATTCACAAGATAACGATTTTCTGAAAATTCTGGTTTTAAAAATTATCCACACACAATTAATAAAAAATACTTAACTGAAAAGCGAGTTTAAGTGAATAAATTAATTTTAGGCCATGCTCTAAGGTATCAGGAAAAATTATTAAACTTTACCAAACTTAATTACATATTATAAAACCATATTTTATTTATGGTGTTTATTTCTATAAAATTACAAGATGACTCTAAATAAATACTTAATGCATAACTAACTGTATAGCTTAGTGCCAAATATTTTTTATTAATTTGCAAATAGCACATGGACAAACAAATTTGATTAATTAAGAGGAGAAAAAAAAGGGCCATTCGGTTTAAAGTCTGAGCATCCACTGCCTGGTATGTGGAGGTGCTGTGGTAACTTGGCGATGGAGGTGCTGTGGTAACTTGGCGATGGAGGTGCTGTGGTAGCTTGGCGATGTAGGCGCTGCAAGTTTTTATATAGTTCACATTTCTGTATGAAAAGCTACTTGTTGAATTCTTTTTTTCAAAAATCTTTTTTATTTTACCAGTTATTTGAAATTCCATTTTAGCATTAATAGTATTGGCAATAGAAAGAAAATAGTTGTCAAGCCACTTTTCTTGAATTCTACTGTGAAGCACTTATGCTGTTTAAAATTTACTTTGATACACTAAACAGTGTTGCTAATATATAGAGAAATACACTAATTCATGGTGCCACATGGGAGAAATATTTATAAATAGATAACATACTTACCTGAAATGAGTTTGTGTTAAAAAGAGAAAAAGATATTATTATAATTTTACTACAAGTGGGAGCTTTAGTATTCCATCACAACTATACAATTATTGTATTTAAGTTAAAAAAATGTTTTAACACAACAATATCATTTTATTGTAAAATATATACATAAAACTTAAATTTTTTAAAAAAATTAAGAAACAAAAATGTTGCAACAAAACAAGAGATGAACTAATGATAAAGTTTAAAGCGTTTTTATTTGTTTACATTCAAAAATAAGAAATTCACTAATATTGTAATCTGCAGATATTGTTGTAATAAAAAAATTTCCATGTTGGACAGAAATATTTAAATTTATAGTAATATAATTACTCATAGTGACAGCAACCTTTGCCATCAAGTTTAAAATCGTTTCTGATAAACTTAACTATTGTTTGCAATTAGTGTGAAATAATGGTGTATACAAAGATGTTTCACAAAAAGTTAAATCTCCCTGTCATAACTATTAAGTTGTATTTGACAGAAATGTTTTAAATCAAACTTTTAAAATAAGTTCAAATATTAACCCGAAAGTTTAAGATGACACAAGCTAGTAAATAATTCACTTATTTCAGTCTTTTTTTAAAAAAATTTTGCCAAAAGTTAGATTTAGTAGTATAATTCAAAAAAAATGTATACAAAACAACAGTTATTAATAAGTGTTTCAGAAATTTTCAAGTTAGTATTATAAGAAATAAATATTTATATTACATATAGATCAATAATCACGTAATAAATACCTTGAATTAAAAAATAATTATCATTAAGAAATAGAAATCTTGAAACAAAAAGTAATGAACTAATAAGAAATGTAAATAGAAGTCGATTTTTTTAAAATTTTAAACAGTATCAAACCTTAAATTAAAAATTTACCAATAACATATAAAATCTTCATATTGTTCAAAATTATCATGTCATAATATAATACTAGAATGCTTATTATATTGTGATTTTCAGAATTTATTTTAGTTAACAATTATGAAAGAAATATAAATGTTAAAAAACTTTGGCATTAAAAGTCTAGTTCTAACAACACAAGCCAATGAACGACCTTTGTCGTTAGGCTCTATTTAAGATCCTTTTACAAAAACTTAACTTTTATATAATATCATCTGTTATTAATCTAAGACATTGATTTGCACGTGTGCTGAAGGAGGTACAGATCAGGATAGATTTCCACATCATCACTACTATGTTGTGGTTATCAGAAATGATTTAATATTATAAAAAGAAATAGAAATACATACAATACAAATTATAAGCATAATACATTGAAGGCCTAGTTTAACAACTTAGGTCAGTCCCTTTAATGAAACTCATATGATGTATAATACAGTAAAAACTAAAAGCATAATTTGTTATTAAGCTAGGATAATATTCATCGTTCCAGGTCTGTTATGAAATATAGAGAGGATATAAGAAAAATTTATAACACAGAAGAAATGTATTTAACAATCAAATATTGATTGGGTTTGTTTATTTAAAAAAAAAATATATACATTGAACGAAAATGTTTATGAATGCATATGAAGCAATAAATCTTTTACTGATTTTAAAGTTCTATCGCTATTACAAATTTAACAATGCTTTGGATAGTTGTTTGATTTACAAAACGATATGTTTATTGAAAATCACAAGTCAAAATTCTTTCGATGTGAATCTATCAAGTAAATCTAATCACCACACGTATCAAAATTCAGATGAATTCTTAGTCTTGAAAACAAAAACATACTAATATCAGAAATAAAACGTTTATGAATGATATCCATTGCTATAAACAGCATCAAGACGATTCATCTACAGAATACATTTCCAATAATAATTATTATATTTCAACTTAAAACAAGAAAATTTATTTTTAATGATAAAACAAGTTTTTATAACAAATTTATATTAAAATCCATTCAAAAATACAGCAAAATTATGATGATCTCAAGAGCAGTATAATAAAGTATGTAAACAAATAAGGGTAATGACATCATGCGAACTGACCAAACCGACCAGAAACCTGGTGCACTTCGTGCGTAACTGGTGACACTGGTTTGAATATTGGAACGATCGGTGCAGTGCACTGGTGTAACTGGTTTTAATATTGGAACGGTCGGTGCGGCAAACCAGTGTAACCGGTGACACCGGTGCGAATATTGGAACGTGCCCTGAGTTGCACCTAAAAAATAGTGAGATAAATGTGATGTAAAATGCGAAGAAAAAAAAGGACTCAATCTTAATGGCAAGAGGGGAGGTAACCTCAATTATGCTAATTAATAAGTGTAGACGATATTTTAAGTTACGAAATCAGACACAAAAACATACTTTCTCCAAATCAACATACTTTTTTCTTTGCCGGATTCAAATTTCTGACCCTCAAAATATAGGGGGTAGCCGCAATCCGGGAAATATGGTCCCAATAGTTTGATCAGGTGCGCACTCCAAAGTTTGGACCCCTTAAAAACTCGAAAAATCCCGGAAAATTAATTTATTTTTATTATATTATTTTTTTAAATATCTTTTACAAAAGTTTCACGATAGTTTAGCATGTGAAATGTGTCCTGTGTTTGAAATCAAGTGTCTTTCTCGGTGAAAGAACGCATATTGGAATAAAAAATAAAATAAGAAAAAATGACGGGAGAAAGGTTCAAATTTTAAGTGCGTCTAACTCCCTTTAATATTAAGTTATAATTTTCAAACTCGGACGGAAACTTGGCCTCTATGAGCTGAACCACCCTACAAAGGAATATTTTTATAGACCTATTAGGGGGGCTGCAAAGGCCCCTTAAGTCTTTTGTTTAGCTCGCCGGGAGAGGGTACTTGAAGCTATGTAGTAGCCCGATCTCCGTATAAACGTGGCTCAACGGTTAAGACTGCGTGCTAGTGACTTACTCCTTAAGCGAAGGGGTGAAGGTTCGAACCCCATATGAGGATAACTTTTAAAATTTTTTATATTTCTTGCTTTTGTTTTTTTTACATTATATTATTTATTTATTGTGTTTTTCGATATATTAAAGAATCCTATACAAAAAAATATTTTTTTTTTATTTTGGAAATTTCAAATAATGCTTAGAAACTCGAAAATTCCTGAAAATTAGTTTATTTTTATTATATTTTTTTTAAACTCTTTTACAATATTTTCACTATAGTTTAGCATTCGAAATATGTTCCATGCTTAAAATCAAATGTCTTTCTTGGTGAAAGAACGCATAATGGAATAAAAAATAAAATAAAATGGCGGGAAAAAAGCTCAAATTTCAAGTCCATCTAACTCCCTTTAATATTAAGCTGCAAATTTCAAACTCGGACGGAAATTTGGCCTCTAAGAGCCGAACAATCCTACAAAGCAAAATTTTTATAAACCTATTAGGGGGGCTACAAACTCCCCTTAAGTCTTTTGTTTTGCTCACCGGGAGAGGGTACTTGAAGCTATGTTGTAGCCCGATCTCCGTATAAACGTGGTTCAACGGCTAAGACTGCGTGCTAGTGACTTACGCCTTAAGCGAAGGGGTGCGGGTTCGAACCCCGGCATAGGTTAATTTTTAATTTTTTTTATTTTGTTTATTTTACATTATATTATTTATTTAGTGTGTTTTTCGATAAATTTAAGGATCCTATAAATAAAAATAATTTTTTTTATTCGGGAAATTTCAAATAATGCTTAAAAACTCGAAAAATCCCGGAAAATTAGTTTATTTTTATTATATTATTTTTTAAAATTTCTTTTACAATATTTTCACGATAGTTTAGCATGTGAAATGTGTCCTGTGTTTGAAATCAAGAGTCTTTCTTGGTGAAAGAACGCATAATGGAATAAAAAATAAAATAAAATGGCAGGAAAAAGGCTCAAATTTCAAATCCGTCTAACTCCCTTTAATATTAAGTTATAATTTTCAAACTCGGACGGAAACTTGGCCTCTATGAGCTGAACCACCCTACAAAGGAATATTTTTATAGACCTATTAGGGGGGCTGCAAAGGCCCCTTAAGTCTTTTGTTTAGCTCGCCGGGAGAGGGTACTTGAAGCTATGTAGTAGCCCGATCTCCGTATAAACGTGGCTCAACGGTTAAGACTGCGTGCTAGTGACTTACTCCTTAAGCGAAGGGGTGAAGGTTCGAACCCCATATGAGGATAATTTTTAAAATTTTTTATATTTCTTGCTTTTGTTTTTTTTACATTATATTATTTATTTATTGTGTTTTTCGATATATTAAAGAATCCTATACAAAAAAATAATTTTTTTTTATTTTGGAAATTTCAAATAATGCTTAGAAACTCGAAAATTCCTGAAAATTAGTTTATTTTTATTATATTTTTTTTAAACTCCTTTTACAATATTTTCACTATAGTTTAGCATTCGAAATATGTTCCATGCTTAAAATCAAATGTCTTTCTTGGTGAAAGAACGCATAATGGAATAAAAAATAAAATAAAATGGCGGGAAAAAAGCTCAAATTTCAAGTCCATCTAACTCCCTTTAATATTAAGCTGCAAATTTCAAACTCGGACGGAAATTTGGCCTCTAAGAGCCGAACAATCCTACAAAGCAAAATTTTTATAAACCTATTAGGGGGGCTACAAACTCCCCTTAAGTCTTTTGTTTTGCTCACCGGGAGAGGGTACTTGAAGCTATGTTGTAGCCCGATCTCCGTATAAACGTGGTTCAACGGCTAAGACCGCGTGCTACTGACTCACGCCTTAAGCGACGGAGTGCGGGTTCGAACCCAGGCAGAGGTTAATTTTTAAAATTTTTTATTTTTTTTTCTTTTGTTTATTTTACATTAAATTATTTATTTACTGTGTTTTTCGATATGTTTAAGGATCCTATAAATAAAAATAATTTTTTTTTCGGGAAATTTCAAATAATGCTTATAAACTCGAAAAATCCCGGAAAATTAGTTTATTTTTATTATATTAATTTTTAAAATTTCTTTTACAATATTTTCACGATAGTTTAGCATGTGAAATGTGTCCTGTGTTTGAAATCAAGTGTCTTTCCTGGTGAAAGAACGCATATTGGACTAAAAAATAAAATAAAATAAAATGACGGGAGAAAGGTTCAAATTTCAAGTCCGTCTAACTCCCTTTAATATTAAGTTATAATTTTCAAACTCGGACGGAAACTTGGCCTCTATGAGCCGAACCACCCTACAAAGGAATATTTTTATAGACTTATTAGGGGGGCTGCAAAGGCCCCTTAAGTCCTTTGTTTAGCTCACCGGGAGAGGGTACTTGAAGCTATGTAGTAGCCCGATCTCCGAATAAACGTGGCTCAACGGTAAAGACTGCGTGCTAGTGACTTACTCCTTAAGCGAAGGGGTGAAGGTTCGAACCCCATCTGAGGATAATTTTTAAAATTTTTTATATTTCTTGCTTTTGTTTTTTTACATTATATTATTTATTTATTGTGTTTTTCGATATATTAAAGAATCCTATACAAAAAAATATTTTTTTTTTTTATTTTGGAAATTTCAAATAATGCTTAGAAACTCGAAAATTCCTGAAAATTAGTTTATTTTTATTATATTTTTTTTAAAACTCCTTTTACAATATTTTCACTATAGTTTAGCATTCGAAATATGTTCCATGCTTAAAATCAAATGTCTTTCTTGGTGAAAGAACGCATAATGGAATAAAAAATAAAATAAAATGGCGGGAAAAAGGCTCAAATTTCAAGTCCATCTAACTCCCTTTAATATTAAGCTACAAATTTCAAACTCGGACGGAAATTTGGCCTCAGAGAGCCGAACTACCCTACAAAGCAAAATTTTTATAAACCTATTAGGGGGGCTACAAACTCCCCTTAAGTCTTTTGTTTTGCTCACCGGGAGAGGGTACATGAAGCTATGTAGTAGCCCGATCTCCGTATAAACGTGGTTCAACGGCTAAGACCGCGTGCTACTGACTCACGCCTTAAGCGTCGGAGTGCGGGTTCGAACCCAGGCAGAGATTAACTTTTAAAATTTTTTATTTTTTTTCTTTTGTTTATTTTACATTAAATTATTTATTTACTGTGTTTTTCGATATGTTTAAGGATCCTATAAATAAAAATAATTTTTTTTTCGCGAAATTTCAAATAATGCTTATAAACTCGAAAAATCCCGGAAAATTAGTTTATTTTTATTATATTAATTTTTAAAATTTCTTTTACAATATTTTCACGATAGTTTAGCATGTGAAATGTGTCCTGTGTTTGAAATCAAGTGTCTTTCCTGGTGAAAGAACGCATATTGGAATAAAAAATAAAATAAAATAAAATGACGGGAGAAAGGTTGAAATTTTAAGTGCGTCTAACTCCCTTTAATATTAAGTTATAATTTTCAAACTCGGACGGAAACTTGGCCTCTATGAGCCGAACCACCCTACAAAGGAATATTTTTATAGACCAATTAGGGGGGCTGCAAAGGCCCCTTAAGTCTTTTGTTTAGCTCACCGGGAGAGAATACTTGAAGCCATGTAGTAGCCCGATCTCCGTATAAACGTGGTTCAACGGCTAAGACTGCGTGCTAGTGACTTACGCCTTAAGCGAAGGGGTGCGGGTTCGAACCCCGGCATAGGTTAATTTTTTATTTTTTTTATTTTGTTTATTTTACATTATATTATTTATTTAGTGTGTTTTTCGATATATTTAGGGATCCTATAAATAAAAATAATTTTTTTTATTCAGGAAATTTCAAATAATGCTTAAAAACTCGAAAAATCCCGGAAAATTAGTTTATTTTTATTATATTATTTTTTAAAATTTTTTTACAATATTTTCACGATAGTTTAGCATGTGAAATGTGTCCTGTGTTTGAAATCAAGAGTCTTTCTTGGTGAAAGAACGCATAATGGAATAAAAAATAATATAAAATGGCAGGAAAAAGGCTCAAATTTCAAATCCGTCTAACTCCCTTTAATATTAAGTTATAATTTTCAAACTCGGACGGAAACTTGGCCTCTATGAGCTGAACCACCCTACAAAGGAATATTTTTATAGACCTATTAGGGGGGCTGCAAAGGCCCCTTAAGTCTTTTGTTTAGCTCACCGGGAGAGGGTACTTGAAGCTACGTAGTAGCCCGATCTCCGTATAGCCGTGGTTCAACGGCTAAGACCGCGTGCTACTGACTCACGCCTTAAGCGACGGAGTGCGGGTTCGAACCCAGGCAGAGGTTCATTTTTGAAATTTTTTATTTTTTTTCTTTTGTTTATTTTACATTAAATTATTTATTTACTGTGTTTTTCGATATGTTTAAGGATCCTATAAATAAAAATAATTTTTTTTTCGGGAAATTTCAAATAATGCTTATAAACTCGAAAAATCCCGAAAAATTAGTTTATTTTTATTATATTATTTTTTAAAATTTCTTTTACAATATTTTCACGAGAGTTTAGCATGTGAAATGTGTCCTGTGTTTGAAATCAAGTGTCTTTCCTGGTGAAAGAACTCATATTGGAATAAAAAATAAAATAAAATAAAATGACGGGAGAAAGGTTCAAATTTTAAGTGCGTCTAACTCCCTTTAATATTAAGTTATAATTTTCAAACTCGGACGGAAACTTGGCCTCTATGAGCCGAACCACCCTACAAAGGAATATTTTTATAGACCTATTAGAGGGGCTGCAAAAGCCCCTTAAGTCTTTTGTTTAGCTCACCGGGAGAGAGTACTTGAAGCCATGTAGTAGCCCGATCTCCGTATAAACGAGGTTCAACGGCTAAGACTGCGTGCTAGTGACTTACGCCTTAAGCGAAGGGGTGCGGGTTCGAACCCCGGCATAGGTAAATTTTTTATTTTTGTTATTTTGTTTATTTTACATTATATTATTTATTTAGTGTGTTTTTCGATATATTTAGGGATCCTATAAATAAAAATAATTTTTTTTATTCGGGAAATTTCAAATAATGCTTAAAAACTCGAAAAATCCCGGAAAATTAGTTTATTTTCATTATATTATTTTTTAAGCTCCTTTTACAATATTTTCACGAAAGTTTAGCATTCGAAATGTGTTCCATGCTTAAAATCAAGTGTCTTTCTTGGTGAAAGAACGCATAATGGAATAAAAAATAAAATAAAATGGCAGGAAAAAGGTTCAAATTTCAAGTCCGTCTAACTCCCTTTAATATTAAGCTATAAATTTCAAATTCGGACGGAAACTTGGCCTCTATGAGCCGAACCACCCTTCAAAGGAAATATTTTATAGACCTATTAGGGGGGCTGCAAAGGCCCCTTAAGTCTTTTGTTTAGCTCACCGGGAGAGGGTACTTGAAGCTATGTACTAGCCCGATCTCCGTATAAACGTGGTTCAACGGCTAAGACTGCGTGCTAGTGACTTACGTCTTAAGCGGAGGGGTGCGGGTTCGAACCCCGGCATAGGTTAATTTTTTATTTTTGTTATTTTGTTTTTTTTACATTATATTATTTATTTATTGTGTTTTTCGATATATTAAAGAATCCTATACAAAAAAATATTTTTTTTTTATTTTGGAAATTTCAAATAATGCTTAGAAACTCGAAAATTCCTGAAAATTAGTTTATTTTTATTATATTTTTTTTAAAACTCCTTTTACAATATTTTCACTATAGTTTAGCATTCGAAATATGTTCCATGCTTAAAATCAAATGTCTTTCTTGGTGAAAGAACGCATAATGGAATAAAAAATAAAATAAAATGGCGGGAAAAAGGCTGAAATTTCAAGTCCATCTAACTCCCTTTAATATTAAGCTACAAATTTCAAACTCGGACGGAAATTTGGCCTCAGAGAGCCGAACTACCCTACAAAGCAAAATTTTTATAAACCTATTAGGGGGGCAACAAACTGCCCTTAAGTCTTTTGTTTTGCTCACCGGGAGAGGGTACATGAAGCTATGTAGTAGCCCGATCTCCGTATAAACGTGGTGCAACGGCTAAGACCGCGTGCTACTGACTCACGCCTTAAGCGTCGGGGTGCGGGTTCGAACCCAGGCAGAGATTAACTTTTAAAATTTTTTATTTTTTTTACTTTTGTTTATTTTACATTAAATTATTTATTTACTGTGTTTTTCGATATGTTTAAGGATCCTATAAATAAAAATAATTTTTTTTTCGCGAAATTTCAAATAATGCTTATAAACTCGAAAAATCCCGGAAAATTAGTTTATTTTTATTATATTAATTTTTAAAATTTCTTTTACAATATTTTCACGATAGTTTAGCATGTGAAATGTGTCCTGTGTCTGAAATCAAGTGTCTTTCCTGGTGAAAGAACGCATATTGGAATAAAAAATAAAATAAAATAAAATGACGGGAGAAAGGTTCAAATTTTAATTGCGTCTAACTCCCTTTAATATTAAGCTATAAATTTCAAATTCGGACGGAAACTTGGCCTCTATGAGCCGAACCACCCTTCAAAGGAAATATTTTATAGACCTATTAGGGGGGCTGCAAAGGCCCCTTAAGTCTTTTGTTTAGTTCACCGGGAGAGGGTACTTGAAGCTATGTACTAGCCCGATCTTCGTATAAACGTGGCTCAACGCCTAAGACCGTGTGTAAGTAACTTACGCCTTAAGCGAAGGAGTGCGGGTTCGATCCCCGGCAGAGGTTAATTTTTTATTTTTTTTATTTCGTTTATTTTACATTATATTATTTATTTACTGTGTTTTTCGATATATTTAAGGATCCTATAAATAAATATAATTTTTTTTATTCGGGAAATTTCAAATAATGCTGAAAAACTCGAAAAATCCCGGAAAATTAGTTTATTTTTATTGTATTATTTTTTTAAATTTCTTTTACAATATTTTCCCGATAGTTTGGCGTGTGAAATGTGTCCTGTGTTTGAAATCAAGTGTCTTTCTTGGTGAAAGAACGCGTATTGGAATAAAAAGTAAAATAAGATAAAATGACGGGAGAAAGGTTCAAATTTTAAGTCCGTCTAACTCCCTTTAATATTAAGTTATAATTTTCAAACTCGGACGGAAACTTGGCCTTTATGAGCCGAACCACCCTACAAAGGAATATTTTTATAGACTTATTAGGGGGGCTGCAAAGGCCCCTTAAGTCTTTTGTTTAGCTCACCGGGAGAGGGTACTTGAAGCTATGTAGTAGGTCGATCTCCGTATAAACGTGGTTCAACGGTTAAGACTGCGTGCTAGTGACTTACGCCTTAAGCGAAGGGATGCGGGTTCGAACCCCATCTGAGGATAATTTTTAAAATTTTTTATATTTCTTGCTTTTGTTTTTTTACATTATATTATTTATTTATTGTGCTTTTCGATATATTAAAGAAACCTATACAAAAAAATATTTTTTTTTATTCGGGAAATTTCAAATAATGCTTAGAAACTCGAAAATTTTAGGAAAATTAGTTTATTTTCATTATATTATTTTTTAAGCTCCTTTTACAATATTTTCACGAAAGTTTAGCATTCGAAATGTGTTCCATGCTTAAAATCAAGTGTCTTTCTTGGTGAAAGAACGCATAATGGAATAAAAAATAAAATAAAATGGCAGGAAAAAGGTTCAAAATTCAAGTCCATCTAACTCCCTTGAATATTAAGCTAAAAATTTCAAACTCGGACGGAAATTTGGCCTCTATGAGCCGAACCACCCTATAAATGAAATATTTTATAGACCTATTAGGGGGCTGCAAAGGCCCCTTAAGTCCTTTGTTTAGCTCACCGGGAGAGGGTACTTGAAGCTATGTAGTAGCCCGATCTCCGAATAAACGTGGCTCAACGGTAAAGACTGCGTGCTAGTGACTTACTCCTTAAGCGAAGGGGTGAAGGTTCGAACCCCATCTGAGGATAATTTTTAAAATTTTTTATATTTCTTGCTTTTGTTTTTTTACATTATATTATTTATTTATTGTGTTTTTCGATATATTAAAGAATCCTATACAAAAAAATATTTTTTTTTTTTATTTTGGAAATTTCAAATAATGCTTAGAAACTCGAAAATTCCTGAAAATTAGTTTATTTTTATTATATTTTTTTTAAAACTCCTTTTACAATATTTTCACTATAGTTTAGCATTCGAAATATGTTCCATGCTTAAAATCAAATGTCTTTCTTGGTGAAAGAACGCATAATGGAATAAAAAATAAAATAAAATGGCGGGAAAAAGGCTCAAATTTCAAGTCCATCTAACTCCCTTTAATATTAAGCTACAAATTTCAAACTCGGACGGAAATTTGGCCTCAGAGAGCCGAACTACCCTACAAAGCAAAATTTTTATAAACCTATTAGGGGGGCTACAAACTCCCCTTAAGTCTTTTGTTTTGCTCACCGGGAGAGGGTACATGAAGCTATGTAGTAGCCCGATCTCCGTATAAACGTGGTTCAACGGCTAAGACCGCGTGCTACTGACTCACGCCTTAAGCGTCGGAGTGCGGGTTCGAACCCAGGCAGAGATTAACTTTTAAAATTTTTTATTTTTTTTCTTTTGTTTATTTTACATTAAATTATTTATTTACTGTGTTTTTCGATATGTTTAAGGATCCTATAAATAAAAATAATTTTTTTTTCGCGAAATTTCAAATAATGCTTATAAACTCGAAAAATCCCGGAAAATTAGTTTATTTTTATTATATTAATTTTTAAAATTTCTTTTACAATATTTTCACGATAGTTTAGCATGTGAAATGTGTCCTGTGTTTGAAATCAAGTGTCTTTCCTGGTGAAAGAACGCATATTGGAATAAAAAATAAAATAAAATAAAATGACGGGAGAAAGGTTCAAATTTTAAGTGCGTCTAACTCCCTTTAATATTAAGTTATAATTTTCAAACTCGGACGGAAACTTGGCCTCTATGAGCCGAACCACCCTACAAAGGAATATTTTTATAGACCAATTAGGGGGGCTGCAAAGGCCCCTTAAGTCTTTTGTTTAGCTCACCGGGAGAGAATACTTGAAGCCATGTAGTAGCCCGATCTCCGTATAAACGTGGTTCAACGGCTAAGACTGCGTGCTAGTGACTTACGCCTTAAGCGAAGGGGTGCGGGTTCGAACCCCGGCATAGGTTAATTTTTTATTTTTTTTATTTTGTTTATTTTACATTATATTATTTATTTAGTGTGTTTTTCGATATATTTAGGGATCCTATAAATAAAAATAATTTTTTTTATTCAGGAAATTTCAAATAATGCTTAAAAACTCGAAAAATCCCGGAAAATTAGTTTATTTTTATTATATTATTTTTTAAAATTTTTTTACAATATTTTCACGATAGTTTAGCATGTGAAATGTGTCCTGTGTTTGAAATCAAGAGTCTTTCTTGGTGAAAGAACGCATAATGGAATAAAAAATAAAATAAAATGGCAGGAAAAAGGCTCAAAGTTCAAATCCGTCTAACTCCCTTTAATATTAAGTTATAATTTTCAAACTCGGACGGAAACTTGGCCTCTATGAGCTGAACCACCCTACAAAGGAATATTTTTATAGACCTATTAGGGGGGCTGCAAAGGCCCCTTAAGTCTTTTGTTTAGCTCACCGGGAGAGGGTACTTGAAGCTACGTAGTAGCCCGATCTCCGTATAGCCGTGGTTCAACGGCTAAGACCGCGTGCTACTGACTCACGCCTTAAGCGACGGAGTGCGGGTTCGAACCCAGGCAGAGGTTCATTTTTGAAATTTTTTATTTTTTTTCTTTTGTTTATTTTACATTAAATTATTTATTTACTGTGTTTTTCGATATGTTTAAGGATCCTATAAATAAAAATAATTTTTTTTTCGGGAAATTTCAAATAATGCTTATAAACTCGAAAAATCCCGAAAAATTAGTTTATTTTTATTATATTATTTTTTAAAATTTCTTTTACAATATTTTCACGAGAGTTTAGCATGTGAAATGTGTTCTGTGTTTGAAATCAAGTGTCTTTCCTGGTGAAAGAACTCATATTGGAATAAAAAATAAAATAAAATAAAATGACGGGAGAAAGGTTCAAATTTTAAGTGCGTCTAACTCCCTTTAATATTAAGTTATAATTTTCAAACTCGGACGGAAACTTGGCCTCTATGAGCCGAACCACCCTACAAAGGAATATTTTTATAGACCTATTAGAGGGGCTGCAAAAGCCCCTTAAGTCTTTTGTTTAGCTCACCGGGAGAGAGTACTTGAAGCCATGTAGTAGCCCGATCTCCGTATAAACGAGGTTCAACGGCTAAGACTGCGTGCTAGTGACTTACGCCTTAAGCGAAGGGGTGCGGGTTCGAACCCCGGCATAGGTAAATTTTTTATTTTTGTTATTTTGTTTATTTTACATTATATTATTTATTTAGTGTGTTTTTCGATATATTTAGGGATCCTATAAATAAAAATAATTTTTTTTATTCGGGAAATTTCAAATAATGCTTAAAAACTCGAAAAATCCCGGAAAATTAGTTTATTTTCATTATATTATTTTTTAAGCTCCTTTTACAATATTTTCACGAAAGTTTAGCATTCGAAATGTGTTCCATGCTTAAAATCAAGTGTCTTTCTTGGTGAAAGAACGCATAATGGAATAAAAAATAAAATAAAATGGCAGGAAAAAGGTTCAAATTTCAAGTCCGTCTAACTCCCTTGAATATTAAGCTATAAATTTCAAATTCGGACGGAAACTTGGCCTCTATGAGCCGAACCACCCTTCAAAGGAAATATTTTATAGACCTATTAGGGGGGCTGCAAAGGCCCCTTAAGTCTTTTGTTTAGCTCACCGGGAGAGGGTACTTGAAGCTATGTACTAGCCCGATCTCCGTATAAACGTGGTTCAACGGCTAAGACTGCGTGCTAGTGACTTACGTCTTAAGCGGAGGGGTGCGGGTTCGAACCCCGGCATAGGTTAATTTTTTATTTTTGTTATTTTGTTTATTTTACATTATATTATTTATTTAGTGTGTTTTTCGATATATTTAGGGATCCTATAAATAAAAATAATTTTTTTTATTCGGGAAATTTCAAATAATGCTTAAAAACTCGAAAAATCCCGGAAAATTAGTTTATTTTTATTATATTATTTTTTAAAATTTCTTTTACAATATTTTCACGATAGTTTAGCATGTGAAATGTGTCCTGTGTTTAAAATCAAGAGTCTTTCTTGGTGAAAGAACGCATAATGGAATAAAAAATAAAATAAAATGGCATGAAAAAGGCTCAAATTTCAAATCCGTCTAACTCCCTTTAATATTAAATTATAATTTTCAAACTCGGACGGAAACTTGGCCTCTATGAGCTGAACCACCCTACAAAGGAATATTTTTATAGACCTATTAGGGGGGCTGCAAAGGCCCCTTAAGTCCTTTGTTTAGCTCACCGGGAGAGGTTACTTGAAGCTATGTAGTAGCCCGATCTCCGAATAAACGTGGCTCAACGGTAAAGACTGCGTGCTAGTGACTTACTCCTTAAGCGAAGGGGTGAAGGTTCGAACCCCATCTGAGGATAATTTTTAAAATTTTTTATATTTCTTGCTTTTGTTTTTTTTACATTATATTATTTATTTATTGTGTTTTTCGATATATTAAAGAATCCTATACAAAAAAATATTTTTTTTTTATTTTGGAAATTTCAAATAATGCTTAGAAACTCGAAAATTCCTGAAAATTAGTTTATTTTTATTATATTTTTTTTAAAACTCCTTTTACAATATTTTCACTATAGTTTAGCATTCGAAATATGTTCCATGCTTAAAATCAAATGTCTTTCTTGGTGAAAGAACGCATAATGGAATAAAAAATAAAATAAAATGGCGGGTAAAAGGCTGAAATTTCAAGTCCATCTAACTCCCTTTAATATTAAGCTACAAATTTCAAACTCGGACGGAAATTTGGCCTCAGAGAGCCGAACTACCCTACAAAGCAAAATTTTTATAAACCTATTAGGGGGGCTACAAACTCCCCTTAAGTCTTTTGTTTTGCTCACCGGGAGAGGGTACATGAAGCTATGTAGTAGCCCGATCTCCGTATAAACGTGGTGCAACGGCTAAGACCGCGTGCTACTGACTCACGCCTTAAGCGTCGGGGTGCGGGTTCGAACCCAGGCAGAGATTAACTTTTAAAATTTTTTATTTTTTTTCTTTTGTTTATTTTACATTAAATTATTTATTTACTGTGTTTTTCGATATGTTTAAGGATCCTATAAATAAAAATAATTTTTTTTTCGCGAAATTTCAAATAATGCTTATAAACTCGAAAAATCCCGGAAAATTAGTTTATTTTTATTATATTAATTTTTAAAATTTCTTTTACAATATTTTCACGATAGTTTAGCATGTGAAATGTGTCCTGTGCCTGAAATCAAGTGTCTTTCCTGGTGAAAGAACGCATATTGGAATAAAAAATAAAATAAAATAAAATGACGGGAGAAAGGTTCAAATTTTAAGTGCGTCTAACTCCCTTTAATATTAAGCTATAAATTTCAAATTCGGACGGAAACTTGGCCTCTATGAGCCGAACCACCCTTCAAAGGAAATATTTTATAGACCTATTAGGGGGGCTGCAAAGGCCCCTTAAGTCTTTTGTTTAGTTCACCGGGAGAGGGTACTTGAAGCTATGTACTAGCCCGATCTTCGTATAAACGTGGCTCAACGCCTAAGACCGTGTGTAAGTAACTTACGCCTTAAGCGAAGGAGTGCGGGTTCGATCCCCGGCAGAGGTTAATTTTTTATTTTTTTTATTTCGTTTATTTTACATTATATTATTTATTTACTGTGTTTTTCGATATATTTAAGGATCCTATAAATAAATATAATTTTTTTTATTCGGGAAATTTCAAATAATGCTGAAAAACTCGAAAAATCCCGGAAAATTAGTTTATTTTTATTGTATTATTTTTTTAAATTTCTTTTACAATATTTTCCCGATAGTTTGGCGTGTGAAATGTGTCCTGTGTTTGAAATCAAGTGTCTTTCTTGGTGAAAGAACGCGTATTGGAATAAAAAGTAAAATAAGATAAAATGACGGGAGAAAGGTTCAAATTTTAAGTCCGTCTAACTCCCTTTAATATTAAGTTATAATTTTCAAACTCGGACGGAAACTTGGCCTTTATGAGCCGAACCACCCTACAAAGGAATATTTTTATAGACTTATTAGGGGGGCTGCAAAGGCCCCTTAAGTCTTTTGTTTAGCTCACCGGGAGAGGGTACTTGAAGCTATGTAGTAGGTCGATCTCCGTATAAACGTGGTTCAACGGTTAAGACTGCGTGCTAGTGACTTACGCCTTAAGCGAAGGGATGCGGGTTCGAACCCCATCTGAGGATAATTTTTAAAATTTTTTATATTTCTTGCTTTTGTTTTTTTACATTATATTATTTATTTATTGTGCTTTTCGATATATTAAAGAAACCTATACAAAAAAATATTTTTTTTTATTCGGGAAATTTCAAATAATGCTTAGAATCTCGAAAATTTTAGGAAAATTAGTTTATTTTCATTATATTATTTTTTAAGCTCCTTTTACAATATTTTCACGAAAGTTTAGCATTCGAAATGTGTTCCATGCTTAAAATCAAGTGTCTTTCTTGGTGAAAGAACGCATAATGGAATAAAAAATAAAATAAAATGGCAGGAAAAAGGTTCAAAATTCAAGTCCATCTAACTCCCTTGAATATTAAGCTAAAAATTTCAAACTCGGACGGAAATTTGGCCTCTATGAGCCGAACCACCCTATAAATGAAATATTTTATAGACCTATTAGGGGGCTGCAAAGGCCCCTTAAGTCTTTTGTTTAGCTCACCTGGAGAGGGTACTTGAAGCTATGTAGTAGCCCGCTCACCGTATAAACGTGGTTCAACGGCTAAGACCGCGTGCTGGTGACTTACGCCTTAAGCGACGGAGTGCGGGTTCGTACCCCGGCAGAGGGTAATTTTTAAATTTTTTTATTTTTTTTCTTTTGTTTATTTTACATTATATTATTTATTTACTGTGTTTTTCGATATATTTAAGGATCCTATAAATAAAAATAATTTCTTTTAATCGTGAAATTTCAAATAATGCTTAAAAACTAGAAAAATCCCGGAAAATTAGTTTATTTTTATTATATTATTTTTTTAAATTTCTTTTACAATATTTTCACGATAGTTTAGCATGTGAAATGTATCCTGTTTTTGAAATCAAGTGTCTTTTTTGGTGAAAGAACGCATATTGGAATAAAAAAGAAAATAAGATAAAATGACGGGAGTGACCAGTTTGGTCAGATCAATAGCTCACACACAATAATTGGACTGTATTTATTTTATACTCTTTTATTTTGTACCAGCATTACGGACTCGCTCGTGAGCCCGTTACTCATGCACATGACACATACACATACACTGCTGCTTCCAGCACTCAGTTCTACAATTAAATTCAATTTACGCTTACAGCGCCATCTATATGTTTAATGGGAATTAACACTCCCCACGATTGAAATTGCAAATTTCAATAAATTTTACACAATTAGCAATATAATGTTATACAGAAGAAAAAAATATATATATATGAATCATACAAATAACATTGTGACATAAAGCAGACATTGAGATATAAGACTAAAGCTAATTTTCTATTTGCACAATTACTCTATGGGAAGAATACATATGTCACGAATATTTCTTTGAAGTTGTTTGCCATTAGGTAAACTTAACTTCACTACTCTTATTTTTCCGTCACGGCCAGGCATCACCTCAACAATTCGTCCTACTAACCATTGCGTAGATGGTAAATTCTCTTCCTTTATCAAACACAGGGTTCCTATTTCTACATTATTCTTTTCAAATTTCCATTTATTACGTTCCTGTAAATTATTAAGGTAATCCCTTTTCCACAACTTCCATATTCTCTGACTATACTTATTAATCTTTTGCCAGTTAGAAAGCCTATTCTCAGTTATATCTATTAGTTGGGGTTCAGCGAGTGAGGTGATGGGCCTACCTATCAAGAAATGACCAGGTGATAGAGTTTCAAATTCATCAAACTCCGGTGAAAGTGGAGTGAGAGGTCTGGAGTTCAAAACACCTTCGATTTCAGTCAAAATTGTCAAGAATTCTTCTAAAGTTAAATTTTGATTGCCAATTACTCTTTTTAGGTGGAACTTAAACGACTTCACACCAGCCTCCCAAATTCCCCCGAAGTTTGGTGACCTTGGTGGGATAAATTTCCAATCAATCCCTTCGTTAGTAAAATAACTGGCTAACGTCTCATCTGGGCAATTTATCAATTTCCTTAACTTCTTAATCTCAATGTTAGCACCGATAATTGTTTTTGCATTATCGGTCATAATTTTTGAACACTTGCCCCGTCTCCCAAAAAAACGTTTTAGACTGGCAATGAACGATTGAGACGTTAAATCAGTTACAAAATCTAAGTGTATTGCCTTGGTACACAAGCAAATATAAACAGCAACATAAACCTTATTTGTGACCCCTTTCCTCTGGTTTTTGAACTTAATAGAAAATGGGCCACAAAAATCAATTCCCGTGATGTTAAATGGATAATTAGGTCTTGTACGCTCCTTTGGTAGATCAGCCATTATTTGATTACTCATAACAGGTTTGTTTTTAAAACATGTGATACAACTATGTACAATTTTCCTACAATTATTTCTACCGTTAAGAGGCCAGAACTTTTGTCGAACTTGATATAATAATGCTTGTGGTCCCAAGTGCAAATATTTTAAATGACAATATCTCAAAATTATGGTGGTTAAAGAATTCTTACCCGGTAAAATGATGGGGAACTTAGAATTAACAGGCAAGTCAGACAGAGATAATCTACCACCAACTCTCATCAGCTTATTTTCATCTAGAAAAACACACAATGAAGACAACTTACTGTTCCTCGGAACAGGCTTACCTTTTTCCAAGTTTTTGATTTCCTCTGGGAACTCACTTCGTTGTAAACATTTTAACAACCAAATTTCAGCTGCATTTAATTCACTTACTAACAAGGGACCAATTTTTCTTGCATCTGGATTTTTACAATTGTAAATGAATCTGAAAAGAAAACTCAATACATGAATTATTTTAGTATAATTGTTAGATAAGGTAAGAATTTTCTCAAAAAGGGAAGCATTATCTATAGAAATTAATGTCACTAAATGGGAATCACAGTTCTTTTTAAGTTCAACTTGGTACTCTACTTCATGAACAGTTTGCTCCTCATAAGCGTCAGGAATGTTCTCTTTAAGGAAGTCAGGACCAGACCACCATTTCGCACTGCCAAGAAGAACGTCAACAGTCACACCTCTGCTTAACATGTCAGCGGGATTGTCTCTACTAGGACAGTGGTGCCATGACGTCTGGGCTGTCAAGGCTTGAATCTCTTTTACACGGTTCGCCACAAAAGGTTTCCATCGTTTGGTTGAACTCTGAATCCAGTAGAGTACGATTTTAGCATCAGTCCAGAAAAAGCTTGTTGATTGGTGTTTTCGGTCGATTACTTTCTTCACCTCTTTAGCTAATCTTGCTGCTAGCACAGCACCCATGAGTTCCATCCTCGGTAGTGTAATCTTCTTCAAAGGTGCAACTCTGGTTTTAGAAGACACAAGATTGGTAATGATTTGATCTTTGACTCGTATTTTTATGTACACGGCGGCTCCATAGGCCTTGATACTAGCGTCTGAAAATGTGTGGATTTCGACACATAAATTCTCATCACCTGTAGGACTCATCACATGTCTAGGAATTTTAAGATCTTTTAGTTGAGAAACTTCTGTACACCACTTCTTCCACGTTTTTGCAATGTCGGGTGGCAACTCTTCATCCCAGGTGATTTTCCTCTGCCAGATCTCTTGAAATAAACATTTAAATCTGATGGTGAAGGGAGTGAGAAGACCTAAAGGGTCAAATATTCTTCCTGCAGCCATTAGCAAAAATCGTTTGGTATTTTTATCCTGTTGAAGAAATTCAAGCAAGCTATCTATCTCCACGGTGATAAAGTCACTAAGTGGATTCCAAGAAAGGCCTAGGACTCGATGCAGACTTTCTTCGAGGTCCTCTGGGTGTAGTAGATCAAATCTTTCTTCATTCAATTTTGTCATAAGATTTTCATCATTCGAAATCCACTTCCTTAGGTTCATTCCAGCATCTCCCATGATTTGTTTCGCTCTTTTAGAAATTTCAAAGGCTGCTTCTTCACTGTCCTCTCCAGCTATCAAATCGTCAACGTATAAACAGTCATCAAGTACTTGTACTGTGGATGGAAACTCTTTACGGTATTTTTCTATATGCTTTTTAATGGTAGCTGCCAACAAAAATGGACTAGAATTCACTCCAAATATTACTCGCTTGAATCTGTAGATCTCTATATGTTTTAGATCCTTTCCAAAAATAAATCTCACAGCGTCTCTGTCTCTATCACTCAAGGATATCTGGAGGAATGCTTTCTCGATATCAGCCAGAAATGCAATTCTATTTAAACGAAAATGGATCAGAAGATAAAAGATATTTGGATTCAGATTAACCCCTTGAAACAAACAATCATTCAGAGATAATTGTCCGATTCCATGTGCACTAGCATCGAACACTATTCTCATTTTGGTGGTTAACCTCTCCTTTTTATTGACAATCAAATGGGGCAGGTAAAACACAGGCTTATCATTTGGTTTTGAATGATCCAATACTCTCTCAATTATTCCTTCTCTCAAATAAATTTTTAAAGTTTCGCAATATTCTAAGTATAGTGAATTATCACGATTCATTCTTTTAATCAGGGAGTCAAGTCTCTTCTTTGCAATGTTGAAATTATCATCTAACTCCTGCCAGTTCCTCTTCCAAGGTAAGGTTACCTCGTACCGCTTGTTTTTAAAGCTCACAGTGTCATTAAAGTTCTTAAGGGCTTCGTTTTCGTCGCTGTTTTCATTCTCGTCATTAATGCCAATGGACTCTAGCTCCCAAAATCTACTAATGGACTTTTCTAATTCCGTGTTATCCTTTATTAATCCGCAGTGAACCCTATCATAATTTTTTGTTGGTATGCTCCCACTTACAACGTAACCGAATACCGTATTTTGTAAAATTAAGTTTGTATTAGGGGGTTGTATTTGCCCTATCCTCATAATTTCATAAAAATGTTCCGCGCCTATAAGTATATCAATAGGACCTGGCCTGTTAAAACTTAAATCCGCCAATTTCACATCTCTTAATTCTGGGAAACTGCATTGAATTGGTTTAGATGGGGTAAAATCCATTATTCTTGGAACAACTAAAAAGTTTAAATCTAAATTAAAATTTCCCTCCTCATTTGTAATGGTAGTACTCACTCGTGATTTTATTTCTAATGACAATTCATTTAATCCTGACACTGAGGCATTTATTTTTTCTTTCCTTAAATTAAGTCTATCAGATAATCTTTTGCTGATAAAATTCGAATTCGCACCCACATCAAGCAAACCCCGGCAAGGAATTAAATTGTTTACATTATCTTTTATGTAACAAATAATCGTACTAAGCAAAACACATTTTGATTGTATTGAATTCGAATCGAAACTCGCAGCCGCAAAATATTCTTCGTTTTTGTTTTGATTAACTTCCGCACTTCTAGAAGGATTGGTAATAAATTCAGCTGCGGTGGGGGAAAGCACGCTTCGACTAGCAGTCGCCGATGCCTCATACGGTTTTTTCTCAGGAGAGAAATGCAAAGTCACGTGATGACGCCTTTTACAATTCTGGCAAGAATACTTAGATTTGCAATTTGATACTCTGTGGTTATTTCCTAAGCAATTAAAGCATAATTTATTAGTTTTAACAACTTCTATTCGATCATTTATGGATAAGTTTTTATAAGCAGGGCAGTTATATAATGGATGATTTTCACTACACGATAAAACACATTTAGAAATTTTAGCATCTGACAAGAATACTCGCGAAGCATTTTTTGAGTGGGGATTTTTTACGTTTTCTAAACTATTGACTAATTTTTTCCCACGCGATGTGTAGTATAGATCGATCTCTTTCGATAATTGAGAGGGTTTGAACCAATCGTCTCCCTGTTTCATACTTATATGGTATGCGGTATCTTTGTCAAGTGTTTGATAGATTTTGTCGGATACGATTAACTCTTTTAATGTTTCGAAATCCGACACCTTCCTTAATTTCAAATAATAATCATAATTTGTTATCAATCGAGACGCGTATTGTACGTGTGTTTCGTTTGGTTGTCGGAATGTATTTTTGAAATGTTCTAAACACGATTGAGGGGTGGGCTCAAATTCTCTTATTACGATTGATTTTACTTTAGAATAATCATTTAACTCGTTATCTTTTATATAAGTAATCACGTTTGTGGCCTTTTCTCCTAATAAATTTAACAGAATTTCTGCCTTGTATTTCTCGGGTACACTTTTAGAGTTAAATGCCCTTTCTAAGGATGAGAAAAAATAACTCCAACCTTCAGGTCTACTAGGAACTTTAACTGTTAGAGTCCGGACACTTTTGACGAGTGAATCCAGCGATTCAGTACTTTCGGAGTTCTCAAATTTGTTTTCGTTTCGCAGTTTAGCAAGTTCTAATTCTGCTTTTGTTCTCTCAAACTTAAATTTTTCTAACTGTAACAACGATTCCTTTTCTGCTTTTCTATCATTAATTATAGTATTTGCTATGTCAGTAACAAGTTCTGGTTCTTTAACAAATGTTTCGTTGTTTTTTATTAAGTTCGTTAGCTCAATAATAGTCATAGTCTCAGTAACATTTTCACCTAACTCAATGGCAATTTGCCTTAAGTCCTCTTTTTTCGCTCCTTTAAACATAGTTTATATTTATATATAGTCAATATAAAGTCAATGCACAATTTATCTCAATCAAATTTCAAAACTGGTACATACCTTTTAAGTGATGAAATTCGTATTTTAATCCATAGGTTTTAACTCACCTCCGGCTCGACGGACCACTTGACCAGTTTGGTCAGATCAATAGCTCACACACAATAATTGGACTGTATTTATTTTATACTCTTTTATTTTGTACCAGCATTACGGACTCGCTCGTGAGCCCGTTACTCATGCACATGACACATACACATACACTGCTGCTTCCAGCACTCAGTTCTACAATTAAATTCAATTTACGCTTACAGCGCCATCTATATGTTTAATGGGAATTAACAGGGAGAAAGGTTCAAATTTCAAGTCCGTCTAACTCCCTTTAATATTAAGTTATAATTTTCAAACTCGGACGGAAACTTGGCCTCTATGAGCCGAACCACCCTGCAAAGGAATATTTTTATAGACCTATTAGGGGGCTGCTAAGGCCCCTTAAGTCTTTTATTTTGCTTACCGGGAGAGGGTACTTGAAGCTATGTAGTAGCCCGATCTCCGTATAAACGTGGTTCAACGGCTAAGAATGCGTGCTAGTGCCTTACGCCTTAAGCGATGGGGTGCGGGTTCGAACCCCATCTGAGGATAATTTTTTAAAATTTTTTATATTTTTTCTTTTGTTTTTTTACATTATATTATTTATTTATTGTGCTTTTCAATATATTAAAGAATCCTATACAAAAAAAAATTTTTTTTTATTCGGGAGATTTCAAATAATGCTTAGAAACTCGAAAATTCCAGAAAATTAGTTTATTTTCATTACATTATTTTTTTAGCTCCTTTTACAATATTTTCACGATAGTTTAGCATTCGAAATGTGTTCCATGCTAAAATCAAGTGTCTTTCTTGGTGAAAGAACGCATAATGGAATAAAAAATGAAATAAAATGACAGGAAAAAGGTTCAAATTTCAAGTCCATCTAACTCCCTTGAATATTAAGCTATAAATTTAGAACTCGGACGGAAACTTGGCCTCTATGAGCCAAACCACCCTGCAAAGGAAAATTTTTATAGACCTATTAGGGGGGCTGCAAAGGCCCCTTAAGTCTTTTGTTTAGCTCGCCTGGAGAGGGTACTTGAAGCTATGTAGTAGCCGATCTCCGTATAAACGTGGTTCAACGGCTAAGACCGCGTGTTAGTAACTTACGCCTTAAGCGAAGGAGTGCTGGGTCGATCCCTGGCAGAGGTAAACTTTTTATTTTTTTTCTTTTGTTTATTTTACATTATGTTATTTATTTACTCTGTTTTTCGATATATTTAAGGATCCTATAAATAAAAATAATTTCTTTTATTCGGGAAATTTCAAATAATGCTTAATGTTAATTTTACTTTTTGAACATTTCGCTAAATCTGGAGAACTTTTTAAGCTAATTGAAAATGTTTTATACATAATTATAAAATTTGTTTATCCAAAGATTATTCCAAGCAAAGAATAACTTTTAACAAATTTTTTATTTGAGAATGGTCAAAAAAATTTTATCTGTAAACTTTAAAATTTTTTGCAACATTCTAATTTTATAAGGCAAAGTACAAAACTTACGTTTAATCGTTCGAACAGTGTTCCTGGAAAAGAGAATTTTAAGTGTCTGACTTTATTAAAATTAAATTTCTCAGGCACTAGTCGACCGATTTCGCTTAAAATTTGTATTTTGCCATTTCAATTTACACTCATTAAAATGATTCAAAAAAAAATGTATTCCTTACAATTCAAAATTTTTTCCACCTTTCTCATATAAAATAATAAATACTTACTAAAAAGTTATTTTTTGCTGGAATTATCTTTGTAAATACGAATTTTTTAATTGCGTGAAAATTTTTTCAATAAATTAACATTAAGGGGCCCAATCTTTGGAACACTCTCCTGACCATACTATTTGGACCATATTTCCCTGATTGCGGCTACTCCCTATATTTTGGAGGACTGAAATGTGAATCCATCAAAAAAAAAGTATGTTTATTTGGAGATAACTCATTTTTGTGTCTGTTTTCGTAACTTAAAATATCGTCAGCACTTATTAATTTTTATATTTGATGTCACTCCCTCGAGTCATTAAAATTGAGTAATAGAACGTGAAAATCCGATCATTAAATCAAAAGTTATTCATACTGGTCTCTTTTTTTTTTATCTCAAAATACTTCATTAATTGATAATGACACGGCTCAAAACGTGTGCTCAAGATAATTGACGCAACATTAATTGCGCCTTTTCGACGTTAACTTCAAATTTCAGCATTTAAACATAATCGAAGAAAACTAAATAAGGGGTAGAATTACGGGTTCCAGGGTCGGGGCATCTGAATATAATATTGATATAATTTTTCAGACAAATTTTTCGTACTTCAATCTTTAAACTATAAAGAAATAAGAGATAAGAGATTCATCAGTTAATTACATTAAAAAAAGAACAATACTCAGATGAGTAGTTTGAAATACGGAATCCAACGTTACTACCATTGTCTCAAAATGTCCTTTTTGAGCTATTATCCATTTTCGCACACGTGCGTTTTGAGCTAATGCGCTTTTTGAGTTATGTTCATTTTCTTAAATGTGCTTTTCAAGCTAAGTCCATATTCTTAAATGAGCTTTCTGAGTTATGCCCATTTTCTTTCACGCATTTCGCGCTATGATCTACGTAAATAGTTCGTTGATTCATTGGTCTTAATAAGTTTCCTCTAAAAAAAATCTCGCAAATGGAAAAAATCTAGCAAATTTTGCAATTTTTTATTAAATTTTAATTTTTTTGTTTCAAAATCTAAACTATCTGCTCGATTTTTTGTCCTGACAATTTTCTTCAGAAAGATAAAGTTCCTTTAAAATTCATAATAATAAAATTTTTACATTACATTATTTACTGGAAAGAAGCATATGAAGAGAAAAAATTGTTTAGATCTATTTTTCGCAAAAATGACGATAGGATCACCATTGGTTGCATTTTGCGAATTATTACGTTTTGACAAATTAATAACATGGAAATTTGGTTCTCCCCGAGAGTTATTATACAGTGAAAATGAAGCGTGCTAAGCTGAAGGAGTTCCCGTCAGCTTTCTGTTCTTCCTCCTTCATCTTCATATTTTAGTGTGCTTGCAATGATGTCACTTTGTTGTAACTTTAAGTAAACAATCACAATTTTAATATTTCAAACGAATAGCATTTCAACGCAATAGCATTTCAACATAAAAGATCGACATCAGAATGATTTATTCTTTTCCGATTAGCTCTAACTGAGCTATCTAAGAAATCTGTGATACCAAGATAATAATCGACGAGAATCATTCGCAAACCAATTTTACCTGTAATTCTATTGTCAATCCCACTTGGGGGAGTTTTTTTTTATCACCAACTCTCTTCTTCGCCATTAAATTTTACATTTTTTGTCATTAAATGTTTCCCAACAATGAACAAAAGGGTCATCTTCAGAAATTGAGTCTTTTTATCTACTCTCTTTTCATGGCTCGTTTAAGCATGGAAAAGCTGGGAAGAATTAGCTATTGGTTACTTATTTGTCCCATACCAAGATGCAGCAGCAAAAAGGAATTTTTTGATTTTATAATAATTATGAAGATAAATACATATAATTAAGTGATCACTCAAATGAAAATTGATCTGAACATTTTTGAGTCTATGTTTTACAAAATGAAAAGCACAGAAAAATGCTGAAAAATCCATATTTACAAAGGAATTTATTTCAAAACGAAGTTTTTTTTTTTTTAGCTAAGTTAAAAAGTTAATTGAATATATTTATTGAATCTCTCAAGAATATTTTTGTATATGATCTACAGTCCCTGGCTAAATTATTAAACGCACTATGAGATTCTATGTAAAATCTAAATTATCAGGTGATTCAATACAGCAGGGATGGCGAACCAATAGCACGCGTGCCATTTATGGCGCGCGACACAATATTTGGGGCACGCCACCGATCACAATTGTTATTACACTATGAATTATTATTACGAAAATGCTACACACTATGAAGCATATGTAACAATTAAAATAAAATTCACTAAAAAAACAAAAATAATAAGCAATTATTTTTAAAAAAATTAACAATTAATGCTAAAAAACAATAAATAACCATAAAAAACAAGCTAACAATAAAAAACTAGAAAAAAAAATCAACAGTCCTGCTTAAACTAATATCTTACAACCTATAAGTTATTTGTCATTTAATCTGCAATAACAGAAGTCCCACTGATGCTACTTTAAGTTGAATTACGCATATAACTGAGACATTACAAAATGTATTTTCTTTTCAGTGTAAATAAAGAATTTTGAGTTGATAGTATTTAGTATTATTATTTTCCCAATAATCATGAAATCAAAATTATTTGACGGCACGTCTGCGATTTCATTAAACAATTTTTTAGAAAAAATGGCACGTTGGTGTATAAAGGTTCGCCACCCCTGCTATACAGCTTGTTTTTATAACTGTGACTGCAATACTTGTTTTATAAATTATTAACTAAACTTCTGTAAAGTCAATTTCTTATTGCAACAACATTTTAATCGAAACTATAATAGGCATTTAAAATGTCCCTAGAACAATTTTTTGTCAATTCTCACTATTTTTGAAAAAAATTCTTTGCCACAAATTCGCAGACCTGTAAACAATTCATTCTGGCGAAATAAATCGTTTTAAACACTACAATTATTTAAATAACCACCAACGGTACATTTTAATACATTATTTTTACTAAAATACATAATTCTTACATAGAAAGTTTGCTAATAAGTTGTGTATAAATTGATTCGTGAGAAATGTTGATACCCGGATGAAAAACATGTCACAAATAAATAAAAGAAAATAAATTATCTTTTAATTCTAGTTGCTCTCGAGTAAATTATTTCCTGCCACAATTTTTTGAGGGAGAATTCAACAACGCTTAAAAAAGATTTTAAGACGTTCCGTCTGCTGTAACTTAGATTAATAACTCTTATAAGTATATTAGTTATAGCTAAAATTGTGAATTACGTATCTGCTCTAAATTATACCAGTTGTTATATTAAATGAACTTATTATGCCATCGTATCTTAATATTAAACTGAAATATTTTTCAAATATTGTTTATTCAATGCAAATTAATAGATAAACAGCAAATCAACACGGCAATTCAAAACAGGATTTTTGAAATGAAAGTGAATTTACTCATAATTCATTGAAAAAGGTTCTCATCTAAGGGAAAAAAAAAATTTTTTTTATCATTTTTCTACTGATCTTCAGTATGAATTTTGGAGAAAAACAGTATCCAAATATTTGTGAAAAATTGAATATCGCATTTTGCACGTTTCGAAGAATTCGCCAATTTGAGGAAAAAACATAAAAAATTGGTGGAAATCATGACTGTCTTCATTACGCTTTTAAAATGTATTGCATTTTCCATTCATTACAATTTAAATTTTTTTAATATTTCAAGTAAAGCCATGAGGGGGATCGAGAGCTCGAATGAGGTGACCCGGGTTCTAATCCTACCTATGGCTGGTAGATATGAATCCCGCACCTGGTTCGCACCGACCACAAAGTAGACGAAAAATATTTTCAGTGGTAAATGGATCATGGGCT